>NW_011628123.1:29951-42320 GCF_000512975.1 Sesamum indicum | reverse complement strand
CTACATTTATAGAATTATCCAAGTGTCAACATGCATATATGGATGGTGAGAAAATTAAGTGTCCTTGTCGTAAGTGCAAAAATGATGTTTTCAAAACCACGGACGAGGTAAATTTTGACTTATTTATGAAAGGTTTTATGCCGAAGTATTATAATTAGACTTCTCATGGCAAGTAGAGTGTGTAGGAGTATTTTGAAGCCATCACCGTGGCCCCATTTCAAGAGGAGCAAACTCCCATTTCTAATGTTATGGAGGGTACTAGTACGGCTAGTGGTGATGCGGTGCAGATGGATTCTCGGCACAGAGGATGGTTTTTTATTCCGCGAGGCTGGCTGTCTGGTCTTCTAAGTAAAACCATATGTTGTGCCTGATAATCGTCCGAGGTCGTGTCCTACTAATATAGGGCCTAGTTCATATTATGGTAGAGGGCCCTAATTATGTGTCTGGGCTAGCAGATCAATCTCACGATATAGTGCATGCATTCAAGCAGCCATTGTGAAACGGTTGCACCCAATCTCAATTGAAGGTTGTTGCTGAGTTGGTGAGTATCAAGGTCGCCGACCATTTTCTCAGCATATGTATGACCAAATATCTTAGTGGGTTGATCATATAATGCCCCGCAACCACACCCTGGCCCATGATTACTATAGTACAAAGAAATTAATAAGAAACTTGGGTTTACTGATTTAGAAGATTAATGAGTGTAAAAATGGTTGCATGTACAGGAAAGACGACATTGATCTGCACTACTGCAAGTTTTGTGGAGAAGCTAGGTAAGCGAAATCCTAATCGTAAAAAGACACTGTATGCCATTCTTAGGTACCTATCAATTACCCCTCGCCTGGAAAAGTTGAATGCTTCAGAAGCGACTGCCGAGCGAATAACGTGGCATGCCAAGAATCAAACGGAAGAGGGATCCATGTGCCATTCGTCTGATCCAGATGCATGGAGGCATTTTGATCGGAAACATCCTCATTTTGCAGTAGATCCCCGTAATGTTAGATTGGATTTCTGCACGGATGGGCTAGCACCGCACGGGCAGTACGGTGGTACGTACTTATGTTGGCCCGTTATACTTATACCGTACAGTCTCCCATTGGGAATGTGCATGAGTGCTGAGTATATGTTCGTGATGATGGTGATCCCCGGTTCTTCCAATCCAAAACGTCTCATTAATGTTTACCTGAAGTCGTTGATCGAGGAGTTGCAGAATCTGTAGTATGCAGTTGTACTAAGGTGTGACACTAAGAAATGGGATAAACCCAATGCAGGCCTGTTGATGTGGACTTTGAACGACGTACCGGCTTATGGAATGGCGTCTGGATGGAGTTCCACTGGTATTATGTGGTGTGCAGTTTGTATGGAAGACACACATTCATTCTACCTGCAGAACGGTACAAAGGTGTGCTGCTTTGACTGCCACAGACAGTTCCTGCCCCTAGACCTTCTGTTCCGTAGGAATAAGAAAGCATTCACAAGGAATCGAGTAGAAAGGAATGTTGCACAGTTAAGATTGATGGGAGAAGATCCGCAAATGGGTTGAAGAGTTTAGTCCTGCGGTTGAAGTTTCGCTGTCACTCCCGGACGGGAACAGTAGCAAGCATAAGTGGACAAAGAAAACTATCTTCTGGGAGCTCGAGTACTGGTCGGTACATCTAATACGACATAATCCTGATGTCATGCACATTGAGAAGAACGTGCGTGACAATATATTCAATACCGTTATGGATATAAAAGAAACAACGAAGGATACTCTGAATACATGGAAGGACCTGAAGATTATATATGATTGACCGGAGCTTGAGTTGGATGAAAGGAGGCTGAACGTGACGCCCAAAGCTGTATATAACCTGACTCTCGATGGACCGACATTGCATTTCAAGAGATTGAGACAATACCTACTCCATAAGTTGTGACGGACAATTAGTCGTTCAGCTTTCTATTGCTAATCAACAAGGAGCAGGTACATATTGATCGAGGAACAATAAACTGATGACGAGTTTAACGAGGATAGCTTTGATGAGGATTACGAGAAGACAATAATTATGATTGACATTTACCATTTTCTGTATCAAGTGTCTCTGTATTTTGCCAATAGAAATTAGTATAAATTAAACAATTATCGATAATAATTTAGAAAAATAGTTTTCCAGCTAATTTAGAAGTATAACTTGCAAACTATTTTGTTCATCGAATGTAGTATTTTGTCGATTTTATACTATCCAACGGCTTGATAAAAATTTTATCAGTCTGATTAGACGATGCAATAGAACAGTATAAGATGTCACTTACATCTACATAAGAGTAACAATCTTATATATACAAATATACTTGATCTTCTCAACATGTATCAATTTAATTTATAGCATTATATGTTTTCAATGACCTTAATTCATTCTGCAATTATAGAATGTCTGTGTAATTTTTGAAAATTAATTGTATAGTTGTGTAATTGATGCAAGTATTGTTAAATTTAGTGCAATTTACTCATGTCACATTCCATAATTTTTGCAATTCTTATGTGTATAATATCATATTGCTTTTTTTTTGTGAAATTTATTGTATACATGTGCAATTTATTTTATAAATATGCTACTATTTACATCTTAATGTAAGTAACCAAAAAAATTAGACAAATATATAATCTCAATAGTAACATTATTTAAATAATAAAAAGTATTGGACCAATATTTTCAAACAATATAATTTTTACATCATAATCTAAACAATCACAAAAATTAGACCAATAGTTAATCCCAATAACAGTATTATTTAAATAATAATGTAAATAACAAAAAAATAAGTTCAATATTTCCAATAATAAAAATTTTAAGAAGTAATGTAAACAATAAAAAAAATTACACCAATATTCCTAATAATAATGTTTTTACATAATAATGTCAATAGTAAAAATATTAGACCAATTTTTTCAATTATAACATTTACATAATAATATCAATAATCACAAAGTTAGACCAATAATCCCTATAATAATATTATTAACAAAGTAATATCAACAATAACAATATCAAGGTAATATTTCAAATTAAAATACAATTACATAATCATTAGAAATAGAAAACAAATTGAGGACAATATTTTCAATAATTAATAATTATTTAAAAATGTATAGTTCTTTGGTAACTGCGTACAAACAAATCACGCATGCCTTTCTTGTTAGCCCATTCATTGAATTTTGCCCGTAGAACTTGTTATGTTTATCCATCTTCATCTGTCAACAAAATATAATGTTAATAGATTAAAATGTATAAATGTAACGAATACTACAATAATAAGTTCATGTGATAGGGTAAACAAGCTTAAATCAATACTTGGCCCGTTTGTATATATGCAGAAGAGAATTATACATTTTAAATAATTAATGAGTACAATAATCATAACTTCATGATAATGTTTTCGATGTGTAAGAATTAGAATATGCTTTTTTAGTTAAATATTAATGTCAATAACAAAAAAATTTAGACTAATACTTCTGAATAATTTGTTTAGATCTTGTTTAGTGGTATGCCTCCTATACCACATGGTCGTGGTCGTCCCCCGCCACTTCTACCATTTTCGTGGGATGCTTTCCAATTTGGGAAGCAGTTCTTCAACCACCCACACCACCTGACACGACTGCACCGTACCCCGCATCGCAGACTCCAGATGAGGTTGAAGCATCTGGAGCTGGACCGGCAGCGGAAGAGAGTATATAGCAGTTTGTCACCCCGGCGGTTGCTCCACCACTACCATCAGTGCGCCCAATACATCAGCCTCGATGACGCGAGGTAAATTTGTTTAACAATTTTTTTTAGTATTATTTTATATTAAAAATGTCTAATATAGCATGTTATTTTAAATCTGACCGCCACTTTCACGAGTGCATCAATGCAGTCGTGACGGGGACATTTTCCCCACCTGTCGCCATATCTGATGAAGGTGCCGCCAGAGTACCAGCATTTCTGGTTTGACAGCGCAAAGGTAATCAATTTTAAATTAATTTTGTTTTATCTAATAATCTAATTATTTAATGAATTTTACTAATGTGTTATTTAATTTTATTATTGTAGATGACCTACTGGTGGGACTGTGACGATGAGTTAATGTTCTTGGTTTTCAACATGTTGGCCGATAAGTGAATCTGGAAGATATTTTCTATCACCCTGTCCAGCCTCGTCAGGCCACTCTGGCTGGCCAACAAGATTTGGCTCCAGCTCCAGACGTACTGGGCCAACGTGGATTTCCAGCAGCAGTCCTCAAAGAATAAGTCAACCGGGCGGCGAACTCTACGGTCTCCTCAATTGTGTACCAGGGGGAGGGGATCGTCCTCTATCGGCATGAACAAGAGGAAGTTGGTAAGTAAATAATATTTAAATGCTTTACCATTATTTTATAAACAAGATGCTAAATGTTTATTCTTCTACATGAGGCAAAGGTCGGTCGCCCCCCAAGATAGATAGAATTATTGGAGATGTGCTACAAGAAAAAAGTAGACGGTGGCTGGAGTGGGCTGAGGGCGTTGGAGGTGGCAGTAATAGATACATTATTAATATTATTTTCTTAAAAAAATTAATTCTTGCTTAAAAGTGTTTATAATTTTGTTTGTTTTGCAGGAGACGTTCCAAAAGCTACTAGAGGATAGGCAGCCTTAGAGTGGTGGATATTCCAGAAGCTGCTTTATTTTTTGCAATATCCAACCCTCTAGTCTTTGTTATTCTTTTAGCTTTTTTAAGTGTCTATTATACATATGTATGTAGATATATAGGAATTAATGGATTCAAATGTGTCAATTGATTTTTCTTTAAAAAAATATTTGAAAGTGATTTGTTCTGTGGTGGCAAAGAACCAAATAAATTGGTGCAAAAAATTCCTACACACATTAGTTGATGTGTATAACTTTAATATAATTGCAATTCAATTTCAAACATAAATTACTAGACTGCAGTTCATCAATGAAATCCAGTCCTCAAAGTGTAATAAATGACATTAGTCTATACCTATCTTTATATACCAAACCATTAATTACATCTTTCAGATTAAAACACACCTACCACATATATTTCGCTCTAATATCCAGCCTTTGAAACCGAATTCCAAACCGGTAGTTAAAATTATTGCCAAATTTTATAAACACAAAATGATTGAACTTGCAAGAAAGGTATACATGATTAATTTTTCAATTTTGAGTATCAATTTTAACTTCATCACTACTTTAAGTTTATCAATTTTAGTCAGAAACTGTAGTTGTATACAAAGAAGTAAAGACAAATGGTTGATTACAATACAACAATATGTACAGATTGATGAAATCTTTAATTAATTTTCATAAATGTTGTCTCATTTTTTTTTTTTGCTTTTTCTGGACCAATTAATATAGAAAATAATTCATTGTATTGTATTCATAGATAGAATCAATATATACATTTCTTTCTAAAAATGCTTTTTGTCTTATTATTACAATAATTTATGTAACGACAAACCAACAAAGAAGAAATTAATAGGAAAATATTATGACAAAAAGACAGGATGTAACTTCCAAGGCTTCTGCTACGCCCTCTCGAGATTTGTTTTTTGAAACACTCGCACATACACACACAACATTTACTCACACTCTCTCAGTCAACCACTCACACTTCAGATTTTCTCACGCCTTTTCTCCCTCAACACACTCACTGCAGAACACTGTTCAAGTCCATAAAGTACTACGCTCAGAGAGCCCTAGGGACGTTACATCCGATTCCTTTGTTAGCCAAGAAATGGCGAATTCGGTGATGTAGGATGTAACTTCCAAGGCTTCTGCTACGCCCTCTCGAGATTTGTTTTTTGAAACACTCGCACATACACACACAACATTTACTCACACTCTCTCAGTCAACCACTCACACTTCAGATTTTCTCACGCCTTTTCTCCCTCAACACACTCACTGCAGAACACTGTTCAAGTCCATAAAGTACTACGCTCAGAGAGCCCTAGGGACGTTACATCCGACCCAAATTCAAATACATCTTGTAAAATTTCGGTGATGTGCTATCGTCAGATCCCATCTCTTGTGCTCTTCATGCAAGATTAATGGAGCCTCAGGTACAGATTTAATTATTTCTCCTTTTGTTTCTCCAATTTGTTTTTAATTAATTTCTTTTCTTGTCAAAGTTTAAAAAAGTAAATATTTAATTTTTGAATATATTAAGAATTTCTTTTCCATAATTAGGGTTCAACAAGAAATTCAACATTATCTTCACAATCAATAAAATAAAATAAGAAATTTTACAAACTAACCTTGTGAATAGTTGTTTGGGAGTTCTATCTTTTGAAGGAGCTACCATCCTTCATCTTCATCCAAACACTTCATATTGTGGACGTATCCTGTGGAAACAATGTTTTGATTTCTGGTTGTGAGCAAAACTTTGCTATCTGCCTCTCCAATAGGAAAAGCGTGCCTTAAGCAATTCCAGTGATCAACTTCCCAAACGTCATCCAAAACTAGGAGACATTTTCTGCCTTAAGCAATTCCAGTGATCAACTTCCCAAACGTCATCCAAAACTAGGAGACATTTTCTGTCTCTTTGTCCTTGGTACAACTTTCTGATCAATGTATCTTCATCTTGCTCCTCACTTTCATTGGGAACAAGTTGTTTTAATAGTCGTTGGAAAATAGTGTTGGGTTGAAATTGTTGGCTTACACAAACCCAAGCACGATATTTGAAGCACCGCTGCACGGCCTCCCCATTGTAAATTTTAGTAGCAAGAGTGGTCTTTCCCAAGCCTCCCATGCCACATATGGAAATCACTCCATTTGATTTGTCATTGAGTCGAAAACACTAATTTTGATACCTTATATTTAGCACAAAACGGGGGATGAAGAGAAAGTGCAATAGCAGTGGTGATGGCTCAAACCAAACCTGATTGTGCCTATTTTCTTTTCTTTCTTTTTAAATGAAGATGAGATACTTTTTTCAACAAATTTAAATAATTTATGATTTTATTTTAAATAAATAAATTATAAATTAAACCAAACAAATAATCAAAACTACAAAAAAAAAAGTAGCTAAGACCGCATAAAGAACTTAATAACAATTGAACCAACTAGCTACAAATAATAAACTTAAATAATGGCAAGCCCAAAAAAAATTTAAAATACATTTTAGAAAAAATAACAATGAGTTTTAGTGAATTGTTGTACTAATATAGAAGTATAAGAATAAAGGTAAAAATTTTTAGAGTTTCCAAAGTATATAAAGTATAGAATAGTTAAGCTACAAGAATAAAATAAAACTTCTATGTCATATATTATTAAAAAAAAAAGAAGTGGCTCGATTAGGTCAGCCCGCTAACTTGACCCAGGGTTAGGAGGTCCTAGGTCATTGGGCTGGGCCTATCCCAAGTATTGATACTTGGAATCAGCCTTGGTTTGGCATGGATTGTACCAACCAACTCTTTTTGAATGGGCCAATCAGATCCTAGGTTGAGTCCCTCTTGATCCCGACTCTTTAGGCATCTTGATCACCCACTAGAAACCATGTGTTTAGTCCATGACCATTGAATTAGCATTAGTTTGGTGGATGTTTCTCAATTACAAGATATAATTTGAAATTCCTATGACAAATAAAACTAAAATAATAGTAATTCTTTATTTTTGGGTCGCAAGCTAGGTTTATATATCAAAATCATTTGAAGATTAGAAATCCGTTTGCTATTATGATTTATTGATTCCGAGTAGTGAAGTAATCTTTATCTCATCTTATTAATTTTTATTCTAATATTTAGTTATTTTCTTGGTAATTTTTTATTTGCTCTTTAATCTACATATAACACTTTGTTTGTAGATTTTTTGACCATTCCTAAATAAAAAAAAAATGTGTTTTGTTTTTTTAAAAAAAAATATTGGTATGGACAAATAGTTTGAAAGTTGTACTTCTAAATTAGCTTGTAAACTATTTTTATAAATTATTATCGGTAATTTTTTAATTTATACTAATTTCTATCGGCAAAATACACAGACACTTGATATAGAAAATGCTAAATGTCAATTAGAATTTTTGTTTTCTCAGTCTCGTAATCCTCATCAAAGCTATCGTCATCAGACTTGTCATAAGATTTACAGTTCCCCGATCGGGATGTACCTGCTCCTTGTTGATTAGCAACATAAAGCTCAATGACTAATTGTGTACCATTTGGGTTATGCAGGTTATAATTATGATTGTCCGTCGGAACTTCGAGGTATTCTCTCAACTTCTTGAGACGCAATGTCGGTCCATCGAGAGTCAGGGTGTATACGGCTTTAGGCATCACGTTCATCCTCCTTTTATCCAGCTCAAGCTTCTGTCAGTTACATATGATCTTCAGGCCCGTCCATGTATTCAGAGTATCATTCGTTGTTCCTTTTATATCCATCACGGTATTGAATATAATGTCAAGCATGTTTTCTCAATGTGCATGACACCAAGATTGCATCATATCAGATGCATCAACCAGTAGTCGAGCTCCCAAAAGATGCTTTTCTTTGTCCACTTATACTCGCTACCTTACCCGTCCGCAAGTGACAACGACACTTGAACCGCAGGGCTAAACTCTCCAACCTATTTGCGGATCTGTTCTCCCTTCAATCTTGGTTGTGCAACATTCCTTTCTACTCGGTTCTTATTGAATGCTTTCTTGTTCCTACGGTTTGGATGGTCCATGTGGAAGAACTGTCTGTAATAGTCAAAGCAGCATGACTTTCTACTGTTCTGTAGGTAGAATGAATGTGCGTCTTCCATACAAACTGGACACCGCATAGCACCAGTGGAACTCCATCCAGAGGCCAATCTATAAGCGGGTAGGTCGTTCACAGTCCACATCAACATGGCGTGCATTGCGAATAACTCGCTTCTCAGTGTCGCACGGTAGTACACCTACATGCCGCAAATTCTGCAAATCCTCGATCAAAGGCTCCAGATAAACATTGACGAAACGTTTAGGATTGGAAGGATCGAGGATCACCATTATCACCTCAACACTCATGACATTCCCAGTGGGGATTGTATGGTGTAAGTATAATAGGGCGACATGAGTACGTACGACCGTACTGCCCGTGCGGTGCGCGTCAATCCGTCCACAAACTCAATCTAACATTACGGGGCTCTACTACAAAATGAGGATATGTTCGATCAAAATGCCTCCATGCATCTGCATCAGACGGATTGAATACGGATCCCTCTTTCGTTAGATTATTAGCATGCCACGTCATTTGCTCATCAATCGCTTTTGAAGCATACAACCTTTGTAGGCGAGGGGTAATCGGCAGGTACCTAAGACTGGTATACGCTGTCTTTTTGCGATTAGGATTTCGCGCCCTGGTTGACTTGTACCTAGCTTCTCCACAAAACATGCAATAGTCAAAGATCACCTTCCAGTATAACAGACAACCATTTTTACACACATCAATCTTCCAATAGGTAAACCTAAGTTTCTTATCAATTTATTCGTAGTATAGTAATCCTGGGACAAGGTGTGGTTGCGTTACTATATGATCAACCCACTGGGATATTTGGTCACATATATGCTGAGAAAATGGCCAACGACCTTGATATTCACCAACTCAGCAACAATCTTCAATTGAGATTGGGTGCAACCGTTCCCCAATGGCTGCTCTGCTGCATGCACTACATCGTGAAACTGATTTGACAGCCCAGACACATAATCGTACCACCTACCGTAATATGAACTAGGTCCTACATTAGTAGGATACGACCTGGTAGCATTATCAGGCACACTATCCCGGTTATACTTAGAAGACCAGACAGCCAGCCTGGCGACATCAAAAACCATCCTCTATGCCGAATCATCTGCACTACATCACCCCAAGGCGCACTGGTACCCTCCATAATATTAGAAATGGGAGTTTGCTCCTCCTGCAATGGGGCCGCAGTGACGGCCTCAAAATACTCCTACACCCTCTCCTCGCCTCAAAAGCTTTTGAAAAGGCAAAAGTTCTTTGAATTTAAAATTTCCTTTTTAATTATATATGTTGACAAAATAATAGGAAAATAATAACGAGAAAATTTACTGGCTATAAATCAATTAAAGTGCAAGCAATGATCTCCAACACTTCATTATCCATTTTATTTGGATTTTCATTGCCCGGATCTGATAGAATGTCTATTAAGATAAGAACATATAACAAAGATAAGAGTTAAAAACATGAATGTGTAGGAAGTTTTAATATGCATACTAACAAAATGACATAATAGTTCATTCATTTTTTAAAATCTTCTATAGTTGAAAAGTTATAAAATAAAACATATCAACATAAATTTTGATCAAAGATAAAATGAGTTTATAGATTTTGAATTAACTTGTTCCAGCACTAGATCACTCCTCGGACAACTATAGAGTATAAAAGCTGCAACCTCCTTTAAAGAGCGGAAGTTTTCAGAAACTCTATCATGAATATAGTACTATTGCATGAAAATTTGGTTGAAGAATGTTAGTTATATTATATTATTTTTGCATAACTCAGAAATTTAAAGATTATTTAGGTAAAGTATTAAATAATTACTACCTTATCAGTAGCATTTGAGGCTCCTCTAATCATTCCTGTAGGGGTAACTTGGATCTTGGTTGGATTTTTATTGTCTCAATAATTTTCGGTAGAGAGTCCACGTCTTGTTGGAGAGGCACTTTCTTCACCCTTACGTCCAACTTGTCTTCAATTTCTTGTACAATTATATAATACATGTCCATTTCCCGTACTTCAACCTGCCATACATATATACGTTAGTAGAATAAATGAGTTTAGATTTTTCTCACTATTCTAAGTTGAGGATATGGATGAATTAACTATCTTTGATTTGCTTTTTTTCATAATGTTGATACTGTTTCTTCTTTATATTCACCAATGAAATAACCAATTTTATTGGAAAATGTCACGTGCATATTATGTGCATGGCAACTGTAACTAGGGAAAATTTTCAGAGACAAATGTCCGCAATGTGCTGCATTTTTTTTTTTCTTAAATTATTGTCCTTCGTTGCTAGAATAAATTTTAAGTGGACCAAAAGTGTTACCTTCCATTCTTATAGAACGAAAATTACAATTTTTCCAAGAAAAAAAGAAGTTGAGTTCATTGAACTATTAATTTGTATTAATGTTGTAACAAGCTGTCTATATAGTTCAAAATATATTAATGTTCTCAACTATATTAATGTTCGCACCAATGAACATGTATTAATATTTATTCTAGCATTGGCATTTTTTATTGGTGCTATATTTGTATTAATATAGTTCATTGGCATTTTTTTTGCTTTAATACTAGCTATTATAGCACGTCTTACCTGTAGGAGTAGGGCTTATTTGTCTCTATGGAGGAAGGCTCGTGTGCCTCCATGGATTAAGGCTTAATGGTTGTCTACTCAAGTGTAGGGCTTTATTTTTCTAAAAGAAAATGTTAATAATGGAGATATATGTATTATGAACAGAAGTTGTCTATATAGTTCAAAATATATTAATGTTCTCAACTATATTAATGTTCGCACCAATGAACATGTATTAATATTTATTCTAGCATTGGCATTTTTTATTGGTGCTATATTTGTATTAATATAGTTCATTGGCATTTTTTTTGCTTTAATACTAGCTATTATAGCACGTCTTTCCTGTAGGAGTAGGGCTTATTTGTCTCTATGGAGGAAGGCTCGTGTGCCTCCATGGATTAAGGCTTAATGGTTGTCTACTCAAGTGTAGGGCTTTATTTTTCTAAAAGAAAATGTTAATAATGGAGATATATGTATTATGAACAGAAGTTGTGTACTTGCACGGAGCAAAATATGTGTGCCTCATCAAAAGAGGATAATTTGGGGGTGCCTACTCAAAGAAAGACTTAAGGGCCTTGCTAGAGGAGCGATAAAGTGTCTGGTCAGAGCAGGTTTATATGCCTTCACATAGGAGGGTTCAAGTGCATGCACAAAACTTACAAGAATCGCTAGAGAAGGACCTAGATTTCTATAAAATCTAAAATACACCAATCTACCTCCCTATCTTTTTTTTTTCCTATAAAAGACTAATTTACTCATTTATAATATCACAGGGTGCAAATTGCTATTCACCCATGAATTATATATTTGAAGTTCAGATCATAATTAATAATAATAGATATACATAATTAGAATATCTTAGTAATACAAATGAGTTAATTAATTCTTGATGCAAGTTATCTTTGACCTACTTAATTTTTATGTCATTGCAGGACGGGGACGAGGTCTACTACAACACTTATTTACATCTTACTGTAAGCAGAAGAAATTAAACTACGACACAATAGCATTTGTGTACGATGGCCAACGCGTCGAAGCTTCAAAAACTCCCCTGGAGGTAACGTCTACTGATACTTT
>NW_011628123.1:24083-29726 GCF_000512975.1 Sesamum indicum | reverse complement strand
TTTTTTTCCCTAGAAAATATTTGTTCATTTCACATATCACATGGGGTAAACTGCATTTAACACCTTTTTTACTATATAAGTAAAATTTTTGTTCCTAGCATTGTAAGATCAAAGAAAACAATGATGAAATTTGCCGAAAAATAACATTATGATAGCGGAAATGTAATTATTCTCTTGCATTTGCATTAGTTTGCGTTGATGTATTATCATTCGCAAGTATAGTTTAGTTTTGAAGTTCTAATGCATAGTAATGTTTTTGTGCTTATGATCCATGGCTGATTTTCGGACGGAAAAGTCACGTGCACATAAGTCTTGCATATCGCTTGCTTTTGCTAACGTAAACATGTAATAACTATGAAACTTTTTTATTTGTATTGCTACTTTTGACTTTATACATAGATGGAAATGGAGGACGGAGATTCTATAGATGCCATGATGCATCAGGACGGAGGTGGCTATGCATTCGTGATGACTTGATCAAGAGTGAAGAAAGTTAATACAGTGATCAACCAAATAGACATTTATGTTGTTGGTTTGCTTTTATCTTGTTTGTTTATTAGACTAAATGCTACAACGTGTGGGAGTTTGTCTATTTGGATGAGTACTAGAGGTATATGATAACAATGATTTTTCTCACTATTCCTAAGTTGAGGATATATATGGATGCATTATCTATCGTTCTTGATTAATGAAAAAATCCTTGGCAAATGCTTTTGCAGTCGGCAACTTTAAGGAGTCCCCATTCCACCAATACAGAGGTGCTAGCTAGAAGCAGGAGAGAGTAGGTGAGAGCAGGTAAGAACACAGAAGTCTGAAGGATTTTTCTCATACCCGTTACAAAATATCCATTCCAAATCGAGTTCTTTTATTTTGCAGTGCCACATTCACAATCACACAAGTTTCTCCCACTAAGACAAAGTCGACGATGCAGATTCATGAGTTACATAAAGCCGGATCAGGATCCACAGTTCAAAAACATACCGTAAAAGAGTTATTTGATTTGACAAAGTTGAGTTATGGAAAGCATAGAGATTTTCACCAGAGAGAAGCCAAGCAAACCATCGAATGGACCTTTGCCTGTGATGTACTCACAAAGGACGCTATGTACTCTTCTAAATATGTGTAGCATAGGACAAGAATGTTGGATTTCAAACAATCACAACTATTCATGTATCGCAGATTTTATATGTAAATTATCATATAGTTTAAATTTTCTTATTAATAAGGTACTTTAAGTTATCATGCTCTATTTCAGTATCATGTAATAGTCCAAGACTTATATTTTTTAGACTAGAGTTGTATTACTTCTGAAAGTCATTTTGCACACTCCTCATCATCATTTTTCGATGTCGTAAACGTTCTATTTGTTGGATGTAGCTCAAATTGGGTGAGCCATGTATGTCTTATGTTATAGATTGAAGGATCAATGCGGATCATGGTACTAATCATTATTAAAACCCGAACATAATTTTTTTTAATAAATTGATTATAATTATATTATGCAATCATCAATAAATAATATCAAATATATATAATTAATTAAAATTAGTACCATAGTTAACCAATCACTAATTTGATATGGATACATTGATAGTATAGGGGTGTCAATGGATAGGGTGAGACCCTACTCAGACTCATACTCAAATCCAATAAATATTACTAAACCTAGGTCCAAATCCAAACCCATTAAAAAATATAAATTATATTTGGATTGAGTCAATACCCATCAATAAAATTGTGTGAAAGAGGAGAAAAGAATTTGTACCTATGAGTAGAATTTAAATTAAATCTGAAAGGCATTTCTTAAACTTGTGTTATGAGTAGCCGATTCTTTTGCTTTAACTTAAATTAAAAGTGAGAATCAAGAAAGTGTGAAATATGGGAGAAAGAATCTAAAACTTCCAATTTACAAGAAAAGATAAGAGGAGAAAAGAATTTGTAGCATGCGTAGAATTTGTGTCAAGTAGGGATAGAAGTTGGTATGCGCATATATAAAATGAAGGCAGTTGGTGAATTAAAAAGATCAATAACATCCATCCACTTTGCCATTAGCCGCTACTGATCCAACACATTTCTCCAGAAAATCACCCAAATACAAAGTAAAATGGTTGATTCTGTTGATCCAACACATTTCTCCAGAAAATCACCCAAATACAAAGTAAAATGGTTGATTCTGTTGCAACAATTGCACTTGATACACTTCGGGACTTATTGATTGAGGAAGCAAAGTTTCTATCGAGTGTGGGCGGTGAGGTTGAGGAAGTCCTAAGGCAGCTCAACATCATGCACTGTTTCTTGAAGGATGCTGATAGGAGGCAAGATCGGTACAATTCACAAACAGTCCAGAATTGGATCGCTGAACTTCGCGATTTGTCCATTCAAGCTGAGAATGTGCTAGAAAGATATGTCATTGAAGTGGTGTCCAGAAGAAAAGGAAAAGGCCTTAAAATGGTTCTCATTCACTTGTCTTGTATTGAGCGAGTGGTCAAGAATGCACCAAATCGGAGAAGACATTAAAGATATCAAGTCTCGTATGTCCGACCTCACCAAACAGTCGGAGTCTATGAGTGTAGGAGACAACTCATCAAGATTGGTAGATGATACCGATAGGTCAAGAAGAACGTATGGGCATGAGGTTGAAAAATATTTTGCAGGAATGAAGGAGGATATTAAATAGTTAGAATCAGTTCTGACAATTGATGACAAATCAAATGGAGTGATTTCCATATGTGGCATGGGAGGATTGGGAAAGACACTCTTGCTACTAAAATTTACAATGGGGAGGCCGTGGAGCGGAGCTTCAAATATCGTGCTTGGGTTTGTGTAAGTCAGCAATTTCAACCCAAAACTACTTTCCAACGACTATCAAAGCAACTTCTTCCGAATGAAAGTGAAGAGCAAGACGAAGATAAATTGGTCAGAAAGTTGTACCAAGTACAAAGAGACAGAAAATGTCTCCTAGTTTTGGATGACGTTTGGGAAGTTGATCACTGGAATTGCTTAAGGCGTGCCTTTCCCTTGCAGAGGCAGATAGCAAAGTTTTGCTCACAACCAGAAATCAAAACATTGCTTCCATAGGATACGTCCACAATCTCAAGTGTTTGGATGAAGATGAAGGATGGGAGCTCCTTCAAAAGATAGCATTACCGAACAACTATTCACAAGGTTAGTTTGTAAAATTTCTTGTTTTATTTTATTGATTTTGAATCTTCATTCTCTAGTTAGTGACAAAAGAAAAAAGAGTAATGATACTAAAGATATCATTTATAGTATATATTTAGCGAAAAAGATTATTTTGTTACGTCTAATGTTTTTTTATAGTTTTCATGATGACAAGATTGTTTGAATTTTCTTATGTAAATTTCAAGTTGATCTATATGTATAAAATGCTATTGAATAGCAATTTAAAATTTATTTCTTGATACAAAATTTGTTTAAAACGTAAAAGAAATCAAACATTTAGAAAGTCATACAAAGTAATGGATTCAGCAATATAAAGTTATGCTTTCAGATTTTATTTCTATTTTTTATTTGTTGAAAGCATAGGGCGAAATTCTCTTGTTTTGATTTGTTTTAATTACTATACATATTTATAAGAAATTCAAATTTTATAATATTTTGAATTAACTGACATTCATTGATTATGTATTCAGAGATACCTACAACTGAAATAAAGTTGTTGGAAGAATATGGAAGGGAAATAGTAAAAAAATGTGGTTATTTACCATTACCCATTTCAGTTATTGGAGGAACTCTTCATCACGAAAAGGCATCAATAGAATGGAAAAATGTGTGTAGAAATCTTGATTCGTACCTTCTACATGGGAGAGGTTTGGAGAATGACAAAGGAGTAAATGAAATACTAGATTTGAGTTACAATGTGCTCCCTTACAATCTGAAACCATGTTTTTTGGTTTGGCTTGTTTTAAAGAAGATGAAGAAATAGATATAGAAAAACTATATTTACTATTGATGGTTGAAGGTATGATTTGTTCCGAAGATAAGGGAAGAGGAGAAAGTTTGAGAGATGTGGCAGAACGGTATTTATTCGAGCTAGCAAATAGGTGTATGGTTGAAGTGGAAACAGACAAGTTGCCGCTATATAATAGGTTTAAGTCATGCTGGCTTCATGATATGATACGAGATTTGTGTTTGTCAAAAGGAAAAAAAGAAGGATTTCTGGAGGTTATGGATAGAGAGATGGGAGGAGGAGACTCTTCAATTTGCAAAACAAATAGATTGGCTATTCATGCGGTGGGAGTGGATAACGATCTTAGTTAAAGGATTAGGGAAAATAAGAACATAAGATCTTTTGTATTCAAAGGTTATCAATTTGAGAATTGGAAATTGCCCAAAGGAATCGCAAAATGGAAGCTGTTGAAGCTATTGAGTCTCGAAAATAGTATTGTGAAAGAATTGCCACAATCCATATGCAAGCTACCTTGTTTGCAGACATTGAATGTGAAAAATACAATGAGATTACCTAATTGCATATACAAAATGAAGTGCTTGAGGCATCTATTTATGATAGATGATCATGAGAGGGTTGGAGGCGAAAAATTGAAATTTGAAGGGTTGAATGAATTGGAGATGGTTGATGATATCTGGGTTGGTGATGTGGTTGATGATATCACTCATCTTCTTAAATTGGCCAAGATGGACATGGATGTCAATACGAATCGGGAAGATGGCTCAACTCTTTTCAGGAGGTTGGTGATGTGTCACTCACTACATTACTTGAGAATCACACATTGTCGAGTGAGCAAATTACCAGCGGTTGTTGAATTTAATGGGGTGGAGAGTGGAGAAAGGAGCAATGCTCAACCTCTCTAGTCTACTTATTGCAGAATGCAGTAAATTGAAGATGATTCCAGATGAATTGGAATTCATTAATACTCTCCAAGAACTGAGAATTATATCTATGCCAGAAGAGTTTGTGAAGAGGGTAGGAGTGGTGGATGGTGAAGGAGAAGATTATCACAAAATCAAACACATTCCAGATATTTTCATTTATACCAATTAATACCAATTATAGGTCTCACTTATTTATAACTATAATTGATGAATGTATAATTAAATAGCATGTGTTCTGTGTAATGTAATGTACGCATTAATTAAATTAATTAATTAAAATCACAATTGGTACCTTTTTTTTTTGTTCTGGTTATTTCATAATTTTTTAATTTTGTTAAAGTCAATCGAAATATTAAATGTTGTACATTAGTAATGCAAATAAATTTTGTTCTTTAAGTTACAATACATCGATATAAACAAAAAGTTCATAATAATAACAATATATATAAATGTAATGTTCTCTGTTTGAAAAATTACCATGCAACCTTTGATTCTAACATTGGTGTGATAATTAGTCCAATTAATCTATTTTTGTGGTAAACTGACTAAAATATTCTTGTGAATTTTGAATTATAATTTTAGTTATTTTTAGAAATTTTGCAAAAAATTTTTATGGACTAAGTTGATAATATTTCATCCACTATGTATGTTTTTTTTCCATTATTTAATTTTTTTAGAAAAAAAGATAAAAATACATCAAGGGCAAAGTTGATAATTTTAAACCTCCATCCAAGGATTATATGATTTTATCAAATATTAAGGGGGAATTTATAATATTTCAAACAATGA
>NW_011628123.1:13709-22920 GCF_000512975.1 Sesamum indicum | reverse complement strand
GAATTGTTCCAAATTAATATATAATCGTTCCAAATAGAATTACTAATCAGTATCTAATATGCATTCCAAATTATATGAACCGTTCCTAATTCTATTCCTAAAATAATTCTACAAATGTGTTCCAAATTCAATAACTCGTTGCAAAAAAATGTTTCAAAGACCGTTCCTAAATTCATCCAAATTAGAAAAAAAAACAGTTTCAAAATAAAATTATGATTATAAATACCGTTCCAAAATTTCACCTAAAAAATATAAGTAACCATTAGAAAGACTATCCCCGGTTGTTCCAATTCTTAAATTAAAATTTTTTGGGCTGAATCGATATTAGGAACGGTTTTCAACGACCGATACAATTACCATCCCTAGTTGCAACTGCTTTTTACCTAAACCGTTCCTACATTATTGTAACGCCAACTGCAGGGGCGGATTTCCATCCATTCCAAACTCTAGTCCAAATAGGTTTTGTGATCTTGAAATCGTCCAAAGTTAAACATTTCAAAATCTACCCAAATCCTGCCTTTTTTTGTAGTGTTACCATCAAGTTGAGTCAAAAGTTTGGTGTGTTAAAAAAATTTTATCACATCGTCAATTAGCAATGAATATATCTCAACTTGAATCCTTTAGATTATTTGTTGGAGGTACCTGCAACAAAAAATCAAACAAACCAACACAGCCAGAAAAGAAGGGCACCTTAGTTTTATGGCCGGACAAAAGAGAGCATAAGCGGGGGTAAAATCCACTAACATTTGTCAACAACAATAAAACTCAAGTAGAGACTAAGGAGTACAACTTACAAACAATAAAAATTTCCAAGATATGCAATGCAATGGAGGACACCTCCAAATACAGTTAAGTAGCAAAATAAACATGACCCCGTTTTACACCAAACAGACAAGCATAGTGAAGGATAGAACAGTCAGCCCATGGATCCTCATAAGCACCTATAGGTATGGTTAGTATTGACAATTCAATACAACTAAGGAAAAATAAAGCATAATTGGGAGTGCAACACCCTCACGTCTCTGCATAGTTCTGATGTTGGGGAAGCCATAAGTGTCAAGTTTTGTGATTCCAATAATCTTGCCTCGCATGTGATCGGTAGTTAGTAGAGTGTAATACAGGCTTGGCTAGCAAGCAAGTCTGCTGCTTGGTTGTCTTCTCTATAGATATGAGATTTCTTGATCTCATATTTAAATACAAGATTTCTCATAATTTTTTTTTAACTATATACATAAAATAAATGTATAAAATATTAGTACAATATTATACCAATAAATAATAGTATTTATGTTAGAAATAAACGTGAAAAAATATTTGAAAATTGAAAGAAAGAAATTGAAGGAAAAAAGTCCTTTTACAGTCAAAAAGATCAATTTTGTGCCTAGATTTTATTCCATATGAAGACTAATTAAATAATGTGGAGCAATTTACTCTATATTGTAAGTTTAAATGAATATAAAAATGTGAATAATAAATTATAATAAAAATTAAAGATATAACTTCTATTAGACAAACAATTATTTAGGTCCAACTTTCAATCAACAGATAGTCTCCTAATTTAATCGTTGGAGTGATTTTTAGGGTGTACCCCAACACTTTTGACGTGTTGCTTTGATTTCAGACTTATTTTCTATGAAAACCCCGAGGACTTAGGGCGATCCCACCGACCTCGTCATGTATACAGTTATCATAACAAATAAAAGCATAATCATGTTTATTGCGGAGTAGCACAAAATTATTGAACTAAAAATATTACCTTCGATTGTAATCAGGTTTATTGTAATTATTATTTTTAAGAATAATAACAATGTTATTACAACTATAGTTACCATAAATATATTAAAAAAAATAAAAGAAGTACTCGACTTGGTTCATGAATTTCTAAACATTTATAATCTGATTCGAGCTCGACTCCTGAACGAGCTCAAGTTAAGAAAAAAAAATAGCTGAAAGATTTTAAAGCTCGCTTACTCTACATTCCTAGACTAGAACTAATTAATGCCTAAATAACATTTAATTGGTAACGGAATTATGTACACAATTCGACAGTGTATACATATCTAAAAGTTCGAATATAGTTAAAATTAACATATAAACCATATAAACGGTCGAAAGGTCATTGTATTACATGATCATTAGAATACGTGAGGAGAGGGTGTTTACGAAAGAATAACGTTAAATATTCATGTTAGGAAATTTAATTTTATTTTTGGGAATTGATTCTTAAAGAAACCAAAAATATATTATAAACTCATTACAGTTTACATAGTTCAAGAAAAATTTTAAATCACTAAATTTGAATATATTTCTAAAAAATGGACATAATACAATGTTATTTCCTCTACTATTTGTATTTTAGGAGTCTCCAATTTCATTAAATTCCATATCGGACTTTATTATATTTTATTTTTCCAGATACTTACTATACAATGTATTTCCATTTTAGAGAAAGAAAACCTAAAAATCATACACACACACACCACAGAGACACACAAAATTAAAGTGTATAAAGACAGAAGTGGTTCAATGCTTTAACTCAAACAGCAACCAAAGGAGAATCAAAGGAGGCGTTCTTATTTGTATTTGTGTTTGTGTTCGAACACACACACACACACACGCACACTGAAATTAAGGCTGAAAGAAAATGAGACCAGGAGAGACTTCCAACGGCAAGAAACCAAATCATGACCAATCCATTGTTTCTAAAATTGCCCTCTCCATCAAATCTCAGGTACATTTCTTCTTTCATTTCCCTTTTTTTTTAATTGTTACTTATATATATATATATATATATATATTCTCCTTTTTGTGTATGGTTAGATTAGTTTGATTTGATGTTAATCCTTTTGAAAATTTATAACCAAGAAACGATTTTTATATGATTTTTTTTTATATTTTTTATGGGATTTTAAAGATTTATAACCAAGAACTAGTTATTCGGCCTGTTTGTCGACTCGGTTCTTTTTTGTAATTCTTGATCTACTCGAAAACAAGAATCTTTCCCGTTGATAATCCCAAGAACCAAGATTGATAAACATTGCAATAATAATAGTATTATATAATAATAATAATAATAATAATAATAACAATAACAATAACAAAAATAATAATAATAATAATAACAACAACAATAACAACAACAACAACAACAATAATAATAATAACAATAACAATAATAATAATAATAATAATAATGATGCTTACTTTTAGTCCTCTGACAGATTTTCGAATAATTTTACCCCTATGAGTGAGTATGGACTAAAACTGCCTTTCAAAGTTGCATAGGGGTAAACTAGTCCGAAAATCTGTCAGTGGACTAAAAGTAAGCAATTTCATAACTTACTAGACCTAAACAAAAATGGACATAGTTATCGGACTAAACTTAAAATTAGGCATACTTAGCGGACTAAAATAATCTTTTTCCCTAATAATAATAATATGAAATTGAAGTATTCCCTTCAACCAAAGTTGTAGCTCGGGGCTCTCTATTTATAGGTAATCATAAGTTGATTGGAGATGATTCAATCCATCTGTGACTCGGTGGAGGATTTTCATAGATCTGATGGAGCATCATCTCAAAATGGTTAGATAAAGCTAAATCTTGCTAGATTTTGTAGAGGTAATCTCACAAAAGTTAGGAGTTCCCCACCGGACTAGGTTGAGGGTTATTTCTTGGAAGTTGGAGACCCCTGATTCTTGGGGGGATGGGATTGGAGTCCGTTGCAGGTGAATGTATCTTTTAGAGATAAGAATGTTTTCCAAAATTTTACATTAAGTAATTGAGGAGATACCTTATTCCAACCGGAGTTCAAGCTTTTAGATTTTAAGGTTACTTCTGGTTGGAGGCACCATGTGTCCTCGAGGGGGCTGCTCGTCTTTATTTGATTTTGTGATATGTGCCTTTAGAGATCCGACATGAATGCCTTGTACAATGAATTTTGACTTTGCCTAGGGGATTTCAAGTATCTAAACTTCCTTATGGGCCTGTGAGGACTTCTTGGGTCTGGGCCTTCTTGGATTTTAGCCAATTTGGGTTTCTTTTGGCCAATTTATGTTTTTAGAAGCATTTGCTGCTAGACTCCTGGGGGGCTTTACCCGAACTAAATTTTCATAAGGCATTCTAAGCTCTTACTCGAACTGGGCCCCTTGGGCTCCACTTCGGCTTTGCATTCTTTTGAGTTTTGAAGATCTCTTTTTTTTTTTTGGAAAACTTGGGCCTTTTTAGGCCAGTGTATTTTTATGGGCATCATTCTACTCCTCAATCTAATAGATGGAAACTTCAAAACTTATTAGAATAGCCATCTCAAAGGCAAGAGACTAGCTTGAAGAGGAAGCCACTTTTTCTTCTTACAGAAAAATATTAGTGGCACAAACATGCTTAGAGAAAGAAGAGCTTACTTCATGCTATATGGAGCAGGAATTTAGCCCATTAGGAGTAGGGCTTATCTGTCTCTATGGAGGAAGGCTCGTGTGCCTCCATGAATTAAGGCTTAATGGTTGTCTACTCAAGTGTAGGACTTTATTTTTCTAAAAGAAAATGTTCATAAAGCAGATATATCTATTATCAACAGAAGTTGTGTGCTTGCACGGAGCAAAATATGTGTGCCTCATCAAAAGAGGATAATTTGGGGGTGCCTACTCAAAGAAAGACTTAAGGGCCTTGCTAGAGGAGCGATAAGGTATCTGTTCAGAGCAGGTTTATATGCCTTCACATAGGAGGGTACAAGTGCATGCACAAAACTTACAAGCATTGCTAGAGAAGGACCTAGATTTACCTCCTTATATAATCTAAAATACAACAATCTACCTCCCTATTTTTTTTTTCATAAAGGACTAATTTACTCATTTATAATATCACAGGGTGTGAATTGCTATTCACCCATGAATTATATATTTTGAAGTTTAGATCAATAATTAATAATAATAGATTTACGTGTTCAGAATATCACACAGTAATACGAATGTAGTTAATTAATTCTTTATGCAAGTTATCTTTGAACTACTTAATTTTTATGTCATTGCAGGATGGGGACGAGGTCTACTACCGGTTTCCGCGCGACAAGAAACTACAATACTTATTTACATCTTACTGTAAGCAGAAGAAATTAAACTACGATGCAATAGCATTTGTATACGATGGCCAACGCGTCAAAGCTTCAAAAACTCCCCTCGAGGTAACGTCTGTCGATACTTTCGCGTAACATCTTTATTTTCATCTTTGATGCTAGAAATTAATGTTAAATGTGATTCTGTAATGATATTCACAAATTGCTGCACAAATAGGAAATGTGCAATTTACCTCTGTGATACAAGAAATGGAAAAAATAAATAAATAAACTGTTGTGAAATAAAATAGCAAATTGCCCCATGTGTTTTGAAAAATGAAACCAATTACCCCCCACCCATCTAAATAGTGCAATTTGCAAGTCTTTTTTTTATAGAAAATATTTGTTCATTTCACATATCCAATGGGGTAAACTGCATTTAACCCCTTTTTTACTGTATAAGTAAAATATTTGTTCCTTGCATTATAAGATCAAAGGAAACAATGATGAAATCTGCCAAAAAAATAACATTATGATAGCGAAAATGTAATTATTCTCTTGCATTTGCATTAGTTTGCGTTGATGTATTATCATACGCAAGTATAGTTTAGTTTTTATGTTCTAATGCATAGTAACGTTTTTGTACTTATGATGCATGGCTGATTTTCAGAACGAAAGGTCCCACGTGCACATATGTCTTGCATATCGCTTGCTTTTTGCTAACGTAAACATCTAATAACTATGAAACTTTTTTAGTTGTATTGCTACTTTTGAGTTTATACATAGATGGAAATGGAGGACGGAGATTCTATAGATGCCATGATGCATCAGGACGGAGGTGGCTACGCACTCGTGATGACTTGATCAAGAGTGAAGAAAGTCGATACAACGATCAACCAAATAGACCGTAGAGACACTTACGTTGTTGGTTTGCTTTATCTAGTTTGTTTATTAGACTAAATGCTACAATGTTAAATGTGATTCTGTAACGATATGCACAAATTGCTGCACAAATAGGAAATGTGCAATTTACCTCCCTGATACGAGAAATGGAAAAATAAATAAATAAATAAATAAAGTGTTGTGAAATAAAATAGCAAATTACCCCATGTGTTTTGAAAAATGAAACCAATTACCCCCCACCCATCTAAATAGTGCAATTTGCAAGTCTTTTTTTCATAGAATATATTTGTTCATTTCACATATCAAATGGGGTAAACTGCATTTAACCCCTTTTATACTGTATAAGTAAAATATTTGTTCCTAGCATTATAAGATCAAAGGAAACAATTATGAAATCTGCAAAAAAAAAATAACATTATGATAGCAGAAATGTAATTATTCTCTTGCATTTGCATTAGTTTGCTTGGATGTATTATCATACGCAAGTATAGTTTAGTTTTTAAGTTCTAATGCATAGTAACGTTTTTGTCCTTATGATGCATGGCTAATTTTCGGACCGAAAGGTCCCACGTGCACATATGTCTTGCATATCGCTTGCTTTTTGCTAACGTAAACATCTAATAACTATGAAACTTTTTTAGTTGTATTGCTACTTTTGAGTTTATACATAAATGAAAATGGAGGACGGAGATTCTATAGATGCCATGATGCATCAGGACGGAGGTGGCTACGCTCTCGTGATGACTTGATCTAGAGTGAAGAAAGTCGATACAACGATCAAGCAAATAGACCGTAGAGACATTTACGTTGTTGGTTTGCTTTATCTAGTTTGTTTATTAGACTAAATGCTACAACGTGTGGGAGTTTGTCTATTTGGATGAGTGCTGGAGGTATATGATAACAATGATTTTTCTCACTATTCTAAGTTGAGGATATGGATGAATTAACTATCTTTGATTTGCTTTTTTTCATAATGTTGATAATGTTTTTTCTTTATATTCATCAATAAAATAACCAATTTTATTGGAAAATGTCACGTGCATATTATGTGCGTGACAACTGTAACTAGGGAAAATTTTCAGAGACAAATGTCCGCAATGTGCTTCTTTTTTTTTTTTTTCTTAAATTACTGTCCTTCGTTGCTAAAATAAATTTTAAGTGGACCAAAAGTGTTACCTTCCATTCTTATAGAGCGAAAATTATAATTTTCCCAAGAAAAAAAGAAGTTGAGTTCATTGAACTATTAATCTGTATTAATGTTGTAACAAGCTATCAATATCTTTTAAATTATGCTAGTTATTCGTCGTGGCACGTCATTCTTGCGTGCATATAAATATAATTATTTATATTTTAAAATATATTGTATATAATTAAGAACAAAATATATTAACCAACAAATCACATTTAAAAAAAAAAATTTAAGGTATTATCGACACAATAAAAAAATTAGTGTAGTAGTATTAAAATGATGCGTAATCACTTTTGTAAACAAAAACAGAGGAGTAATTAAAATTAATTTTTTAAATTAATTTAACTAGGGGTGCAATTGCGATATTCAAAAATTGGTGCGATGGTGTCATTAACTGCCTTTTGTGAGTGTAGATGGCATTTTTTTTCTTTAATGCTAGCTATTATAGCACGTCTTTCCTGTAGGAGTAGGGCTTATTTGTCTCTATGGAGGAAGGCTCGTGTGCCTCCATGGATTAAGGCTTAATGGTTGTCTACTCAAGTGTAGGGCTTTATTTTTCTAAAAGAAAATGTTAATAATGGAGATATATCTATTATGAACAGAAGTTGTGTGCTTGCACGGAGCAAAATATGTGTGCCTCATCAAAAGAGGATAATTTGGGGGTGCCTACTCAAAGAAAGACTTAAGGGCCTTGCTAGAGGAGCGATAAAGTTTCTGGTCAGAGCAGGTTTATATGCCTTCACATACGAGGGTTCAAGTGCATGCAAAAAACTTACAAGAATCGCTAGAGAAGGACCTAGATTTACATCCTTATATAATCTTAAATACACCAATGTACCTCCCGATCTTTTTTTTTTCTATAAAAGACTAATTTACTCATTTATAATATCACAGGGTGCAAATTTCTATCCACCCATGAATTATATATTTGAAGTTCAGATTAATAATTAATAATAATAGATATAAGTATTCAGAATATCTCACAGTAATACAAATGTAGTTAATTAATTCTTGATGCAAGTTATCTTTGAACTACTTAATTTTTATGTCATTGCAGGACGGGGACGAGGTCTACTACCGGTTTCCGCTCGACAAGAGACTACAACACTTATTTACATCTTACTGTAAGCAGAAGAAATTAAACTACGACGCAATAGCATTTGTGTACGATGGCCAACGCGTCAAAGCTTTAAAAACTCCCCTGGAGGTAACGTCTATTGATACTTTCGCGTAACATCTTTATTTCCGTCTTTGATGCTAGAATTTAATGTTAAATGTGATTCTGTAACTTATGCACAAATTGCTGCACAAATAGGAAATATGCAATTTACCTCCATGATATGAGAAATGAAAAATAAAAAAAACTGTTGTGAATAAAATAGCAAATTACCCCATGAGAAATGAAACCAATTACCCCCCACCCCCACCCATCTAAATAGTGGGGTAATTTGCAATTTTTTTTCCCTAGAAAATATTTGTTCATTTCACATATCACATGGGGTAAACTGCATTTAACACCTTTTTTACTATATAAGTAAAATTTTTGTTCCTAGAATTGTAAGATCAAAGAAAACAATGATGAAATTTGCTGAAAAATAACGTTATGATAGCGGAAATGTAATTATTCTCTTCTAAATATGTGTAGCATAGCACAAGAATGTTGGATTTCAAACAATCACAACTATTCATGTATCGCAGATTTTATATGTAAATTATCATATAGTTTAAATTTTCTTATTAATAAGGTACTTTAAGTTATCATGCTCTATTTCAGTATCATGTAATAGTCCAAGACTTATATTTTTTAGACTAGAGTTGTATTACTTCTGAAAGTCATTTTGCACACTCCTCATCATCATTTTTCGATGTCGTAAACGTTCTATTTGTTGGATGTAGCTCAAATTGGGTGAGCCATGTACGTAGTATGTTATTAATATTTCTAATTTTTATGTTTAAGATGGATGTGAATTCATAGATTTATTTAACATTCTTTTAAATGAATAAAAAATACATAGCAATTGAAATATCTGATACTTTTCCCATAGACTGATTGTAGTCCATGTGCTTCACACTT
>NW_011628123.1:12675-13559 GCF_000512975.1 Sesamum indicum | reverse complement strand
TTGATTATAGTTATATTATGCAATCATCAATAATTAATATCAAATATATATAATTAATTAAAATTAGTATTATAGTTAACCAATCACTAATTTGATATGGATACATTGATATGATAGGGGTGTCAATGGATAGGGTGAGACCCTACTCAGCCTCATACTCAAATCCAATAAATATTACTAAACCTAGATCCAAATCCAAACCCATTAAAAAATATAAGTTAAATTTGGATTGAGTCAATACCCATCAATAAAATTGTGTGAAAGAGGTGAAAAGAATTTGTACCTATGAGTAGAATTTAAATTAAATCTGAAAGGGATTTCTTGAACTTGTGTTATGAGTAGCCGATTCTTTTGCTTTAACTTAAATTAAAAGTGAGAATCAAGAAAGTGTGAAATATGGGAGAAAGAATCTAAAACTTCCAATTTACAAGAAAAGATAAGAGGAGAAAAGAATTTGTAGCATGCGTAGAATCTGTGTCAAGTAGGGATAGAAATTGGTATGCGCATATATAAAATGAAGGCAGTTGGTGAATTAAAAAGATCAATAACATCAATCCACTTTGCAATTAGCCGCTACTGATCCAACACATTTCTCCAGAAAATTACCCAAATATAAAGTAAAATGGTTGATTCTGTTGCAACAATTGCACTTGAATCACTTCGGGACATATTGATTGAGGAAGCAAAATTTCTATCGAGTGTGGGCGGTGAGGTTGAGGAAGTCCGTAGGCAGCTCAACATCATGCACTGTTTCTTGAAGGATGCTGATAGGAGGCAAGATCGGTATAATTCACAGACAGTCCAGAATTGGATCGCTGAACTTCGCGATTTGTCCATTCAAGCTGAGAATGTGCTAGAAAGATATGTCATTGAAGTGGTGTCCA
>NW_011628123.1:12059-12549 GCF_000512975.1 Sesamum indicum | reverse complement strand
ATGAGTGTAGGAGACAACTCATCAAGATTGGTAGATGATACCGATAGGTCAAGAAGAACGTATGGGCATGAGGTTGAAAAATATTTTGTAGGAATGAAGGAGGATATTAAACAGTTAGAATCAGTTCTGACAACTGATGACAAATCAAATGGAGTGATTTCCATATGTAGCATGGGAGGATTGAGAAAGACCACTCTTGCTACTAAAATTTACAATGGGGAGGCCGTGGAGCGGTGCTTCAAATATCGTGCTTGGGTTTGTGTAAGTCAGCAATTTCAACCCAAAACTACTTTCCAACGACTATTAACGCAACTTCTTCCGAATGAAAGTGAAGAGCAAGATGAAGATACATTGGTCAGAAAGTTGTACCAAGTACAAAGAGACAGAAAATGTCTCCTAGTTTTGGATGACATTTGGGAAGTTGATCACTGGAATTGCTTAAGGCGTACCTTTCCCATTGCAGAGGCAGATAGCAAAGTTTTGCTCACAA
>NW_011628123.1:11425-12049 GCF_000512975.1 Sesamum indicum | reverse complement strand
AAATGCCCAAGCCATAGTCTGTCCAAAGTCGTCAATTTCTTCAATATGGATAACGAAAGAATAAAGTTATTCCGAGGAATTTTAAAGGGCCTAAAAAATAGTAAGACCAACCTATCTTGGGCCCCTGAGGCACAAAAAGTGCATAAGCAACCCTAGATCTAAGGTCCCCCGATGTAGATCGCCATCTAACTCAGTTATGACCTCCATGATTCATAGGGGGAGAGTGCGTGATCTCCAAACAATCAATATCGATGATCAACAGACAATGCCACTACCCATCACATGTAACACTGCAAAGCCTCTCATCTAGCACAATGCTAGTAAACCATGGTCCTCTGGGGAATCTACTCACTAATGGTCCCAGCAAGTGCCATAGCTCATGCCACAAGGAGAATATTCGACCATACCCTATATGATACTCAACATGAGGCATAAGTATATTACGTAGGCGAAGGAGCTACCTCCATCCCCATAACCCATTTCTATCATCATCCGTCCAGATAGATTTCTCCTTTAGGCGGTCACAATAGATCCAGTCCAGCCATATGGACACACGTTCCCTCTTAATAACAACCCACAAGTATCTACTCATAAGGGCTTTATTAAGAGCATGGATATCACGAA
>NW_011628123.1:3320-10599 GCF_000512975.1 Sesamum indicum | reverse complement strand
ATTGTTGATCACATCTTAAATCATCAAGAACAATTTCGCGATGTAAACCTTAATATTTACATGGGTGTTAATATGGATTCGGAAGATGGCTCAACTCTTTTCAAAAGGTTGGTGATGTGTCACTCACTACATTACTTGAGTATTGCATATTGTCGAGTGAGCAAATTACCAACTTATGAAGTTCAACTATATCAAAATGTGATAGAATTGCAGCTTGTGGATACAAGGATTGAGGAAGACCCAATGAAAATACTAGAGAAGCTTCCCATGTTAAGAGTTCTTGGCTTAAGGCGCAATCCATATGTGGGCAGAGAGATGGTTTGTGAGGCAACTGGATTTCCTCAACTCAGAGAGCTTTCCTTGAATGATTTGCGGAATTTAGTAGACTGGAGAGTGGAGAAAGGATTAATGCCCAATCTCTCTCATCTATTTATTGCAAAATGTAGTAAATTGAAGATGATTCCTGATGGATTAGAATTCATTAATACTCTAAAAACACTGATTATAATTATGCCAGAGGAGTTCGTGAAGAGGGTAGGAGGGGTGGATGGTGAAGGAGAAGATTATCACAAAATCAAACACATACCTTTTATTGACATTTATTATTACGACTAACAATGGTGAGACAGTAGTAGTTACATTCCTCATAATCCTTTAATATTGTGTTCATGTGCTTTGGCCTCCATTGATTGTCAATTGATTCTTGTTATCTCTGTTTGAATCATACATGGCTTTTGAATTTGTTACATTTGTGTCTTTGGTTTTTCTTTTGATTTATAGATCTCACCGTTTGTCGCTACTAGTAGGAATCACGTGCGTTGCACATGATACTTATAATCTTGACAAAATTTAGAAGTTTAATTTAGCAAAAATATAAAATACTTCATAAATGAATACATATTATTTTAAAATTTAATAAGCACTTTATTAATGAAAAGATTTTATTCATTAAGTTTAATGAATTTGAAATTTTAATAATTACATATATTTGATTTATTCATTAAGTTTAATGAATTTGAAATTTTAATAATTACTGTAAATATATTTGATGAGGATGCCACAAGGAGAGGGAGATTAGAATGTGGTGTTGCTGGTTGGTCGCATAGAAGATCGCAGGTCAAGGGGGATAAAGAACATAAACAAGGTCGCAGGGTGAGGTCATGAGATCGCATGTGACGCATTGTGGCTTGATGATGTCTCAAATCGGGCCCAGGGAACCCAGATCCGACCCGCAATACTCATCGACAGGTGTCCATTGAAGAAGCAGCTTAGTCACTGCAGGGGCGAGCGTGGAGCTGACACCTGTCCCGCAAGTGGGTCCCATCCTCCATTGTCTATAAATACTCCAAGTCCCCACTGAGAGAAGGTACACTGTTTCTCCACACTTATATTTTAGATCACCGAATTTACCTTCGATCTCAGCATCTGGCCTAGGCATCGGAGTATCATCGTCGGGACGATCCCGACTAGCTTTGTGTTTTGCTTCCAGATAACGTGGGAGGTCGAGCTCATTGATCAAGGTCAAAACGTGATCCAGGCGGATCAGTTTGGCGCCTCTGTGGGAACGATTTTGGAAATAAAACATAAACCCTAAAACATGAAAAGATTGGAAGGTGGTAGGCGGGCAATTGAGGAGACCCCGAGGGCGGGGAATGAAAGGATAGTCCAACATACACAAGGCGAATTACAACGAATGATGGAGGAGGCTAGTAGGAATGCCATCTTGGCATACGAAAGAAGAACACAACCTACTGAGAATGAAACGGCCAGGCGAAGGGTACGTGAAAGAGAAACCGAGCGGGTTTCTGAAGGAATGAGTAGAAGAGCTCCCGAAAGGAGGCGTGCGGTCGCCCCTTCTGAAGTGGGGTCAAGTTCACAAATTGGATGGCAGAGACGGGAACCCGCGATCTCGAGAGCGGATGTTGATACTGTAGGTAGACAGATCCATCTGCTGGGGAAACAGATTGATGAATTGAAGCGGAGGGGAGAATTATTCACTCAGAACAAGCACTCACCGTTCTGCAATAGGATTCTGAGTGAAGTTGTAAATGCAACTTTTAAAATGCCAGATTTACAGAAATATGACGGTTTGAAGAACCCGCAAGAGCATGTGTCCGCTTTTGATTTAGTGATGAATCTTTACGGACAAACGGAATCTATTAAAGCAAAACTGTTTGTGACAACCTTGACGGGGAAGGCGCAAGAGTGGTTTACAAGTTTGCCGGCGGGTAGTATTGAATCACACGAACAGTTGGTACAAAAATTCGTTTTTCATTTTACGAGCAAAAGAAAACAAAAGAGGTCAGCGACCTATCTATTCACCATCAGGCAGAAAGAAAATGAGACCATAAAAAATTTCATGGGGAGATTTAATAACGAGACTCTAGAGGTCCAAAATTTAAGAATTGACATGATGGTGAGCATCCTTATTCACGGGTTGAAAAAAGGACCTTTTGCCTCTGCTCTGGCCAGAGACCCGCCGACCAATGTCGAACAATTGATGCGCTTGGCGCAAAAATATATTAACGAGGAGGAAATGAATGCGATGAAGGATGGAGAGTGGATGGGTAATGTAAGGACCCGCGAGCAGGATCATGGGAAAGATGGAAAGCAGGTAGATCGAGGTCGAGATCCTCCCTACCGACCGAAATATCACAGATATACACCTTTGAATACAACCCGAACCAAGGCGCTATTGACTGTAGAAAAGTCTGATATACTGAAGTGGCCTCATCACACGAGGTTCACAGCAGCTAAGAAATTTTCTAGCAAGTATTGCAAATTTCATCGAGAGCGAGAACATGATACAGAAGAATGTTATCAGCTAAAAGATGAGATAGAGAGGTTAATTAGATAGGGCTATTTTAAGGAACTGGTGCTGAAATGTCGGGCAGACGACAATGTCATCAGAAGGAGTCGATCTAGGAGCCCCGATAGGAGGCAAGATAAAGGAAAAGGTGTGCTGAAAGAAGTTAATCCTGAAAATAATGCGCCTGCGAAAGGTGTAATTTAAACGATTGCAGGAGGACCAGAAGGGGGTGATTCTAGAAAATCCAGAAAGCGACAAAGCAGGAGTGACCAGAGAAGTCAGCTGATGGCAAACATTGAGCCGGAAGAAGAAATAACATTTGGGAACAAAGATAGGGCAGACAGAGTAGGATCGCAGAATGACCCGATGGTGGTCAAGTTAGACATTGCTAACTTCGTAGTGCATAAGGTTCTGATAGACAACGGAAGCTCGGCGGATATCATTTTGAAAGATGTATTGGAGAAAATGGGACTGGAGAACGCTAGATTGGAAACGGTGCGGACTCCTTTGGTCGGGTTCGGGGGTAGCGAGATCGCATCCTTAGGTACCCTTGATTTGCCTGTTTCGATGGGAGATGAACCGCGAAGGAAAACCTTGATGGTCAAATTCCTAATAGTGGATACCCCATTTGCATAAAATATAATCCTAGGAAGGCTGGCACTTAACTCCTTTCGAGCAGTAGTTTCCACTTATCATCTGAATATGAAATTCCCGACCAATGCAGGAGTGGGAGAAGTAAGGTGTGATTAGGAAGAGGCAAGGAATTGTTATAATCTGTCCCTAAAAAAGGGCGAAAATGCTAACAAGAGAAAGATATTAGAGGTTTTTGAAGAAAGCGGTGGGTACCTGACGAACAGATTCAAAGAATACAGCCGATTGAAGGTCAAAAAATAGTGGAAGTAATACCAGGTGACTCATCCAAAACCACCCGTATCGGGTCACAATTGGGCGAGCAGTTGGAAACCATGATGGTATTGTTGCTAAGAAAGAAAGCTGATGTCTTCGCATGGAGCTTGTCTGATTTTGTGGGTGTGGCGCCAGAGTTGATTGTTCATCGGCTCAATGTAGACCCTACCATGCGACCTGTGCAACAAAAAAAGAGAAATTTCAGCATAGAGAAAAACCAGGTGATCAAAGAAGAAGTGGAAAGGCTGTTGAACGCTGGGTACATTACCGAAGTCCAATATACAGATTGGTTATCCAACGTTGTTGTAGTTCCTAAACCAGGAGGGAAGTGGAGAGTTTGTATCGATTTCACGGACTTAAACAAGGCGTGCCAAAGGATCCGCACCCACTTCCTCGAATTAATGCATTGGTGGACTCCATAGCAGGATATGAGCTATTCTCCATGATGGACGCTTATCAGGGCTACCATCAAATTTTCATGGCAGAAGAGGATCAGAGTAAGACTTCATTTGTGACTGAAAGGGGAATATTTTGCTATAAGATGATGCCCTTTGGGCTGAAGAATGCGGGGGCCACATACCAGCGGCTAGTGAATAAAATGTTTGGAGATCAGATTGGAAGAACTATGGAGGTTTATGTTGACGATATGCTGGTAAAGAGCTCGAGGTCGCAAGATCATATAGTTTATCTTGAACAAACTTTTGCGATGCTCAGGAAATTCAGAATGAAGCTGAATTCGATGAAATGCACCTTTGGAGTGACAGGGGAAAAATTCCTGGGGTACCTAGTCAGCGAGCGAGGTATTGAGATGAACCCTGAGAAGATAGAGGCAATACTGAAGCTAAAGTCACCAACCACCGTTAAAGAGGTCCAGAAACTTACCGGTAAACTCGCATCCCTCAGTGGTTTTATTTCAAAATCCTCAGATAGAAATCTACCTTTCTTTAAAGTGTTGAGGAAAATCAAGAATTTTGAGTGGACTGACGAGTGGGAGCAAGCATTTTAAGACCTAAAAACATACTTGCGCTCACCAACACTGCTCACGAATCCAAAAGAAAATGAGGTGCTATATGTGTATCTGGTTGTTTCTGACAATGCGGTTAGTTCAGCCTTGGTCAGAGAAGAAGATGGGGTGCAGAGTCCGATATACTATGTGAGCAAGATGTTGCAAGGGGCGGAGAAAAGGTATGCACAGATTGAGAAGCTGGCACTTGCGCTTATTGTAACGGCCCGTAAACTGCGACCTTACTTCCAAGATCATCGCATAGTCGTCCTAACCAATCATCTGCTCCGTAATGTATTGGCGCGACTAGAGGCCTCGGGTAGGCTTGTGAAGTGGGAAGGTGTACTGGGGGAATTTGATATTGAATACCAAGCTCGGACGGCATTGAAAGGACAAGTATTAGCTGATTTCATGGTCGAGCTCATCGGCGAACCTGAGACCGAGCCCGAGCTGGATAAATGGATGTTGCATGTGGACGGATCCTCTAATGCGGGAAATGGAGGAATTGGGATATTGATACAGGGTTACGAAAATGTGGAGATCGAGGTCGCAACACGACTCTCTTTTCCAGTCACTAATAATGAAGCTGAATATGAAGCTCTTATCATGAGTTTGGAGCTGTCGCTAGAAGCGGGAGCGAAAGATTTAGAAGTGTTCACAGATTCGTAGCTTGTTGCTTTACAGATAGAGGGCACTTACAAGACCAAAGAAGAGAGCATGATATTATACCACACCAAAGCGAAATCCATAATGTCCAAATTTAACAAGTGCTAGGTGCACCAAATTCCACGACATGAAAATGACAGAGCCAATTCATTATCGAAGTTTGGGGCTACTCTGTCGGTAATTAGAAATCGCAAGATTACTGTGATGATCAAAGAGACATCCGCGATAACTGAGAGTATTGACGTTAATGCAGTAAATGAAAAGCCGTCATGGAAGGATGAGATCGTCTAATATTTGAAAGAAGGAAGTTTACCTGCTGACCCCATTGGTGCGCGAAGATTGAAGGCAAGAGCAGCTCGTTTTACGTTGGTTGATGAACAATTATACAAAAGAACCATAGAAAGGCCTTTATTGAAATGTCTTGATCCGGAGAAAGCTGAATACGTTATAAGAGAAATTCATGAAGGGAGTTGTGGAAATCACTCTAGGGGAACGTCGCTAGCACAAAAAGTTATCAGACAAGGATATTTTTGGCCAACCCTAGTGGAAGACACGAAAGAGTTAGTCAAGAAGTGCGAGGCCTGTCAAAAATTTGCAGTACAGATTCACGCACCTGCGACCTATATGGAACCAGTTAAGATTGCTTGTCCCTTTGACCAATGGGGGATAGACATCTTAGGGCCTTTCCCCACTGCGCGATCTCAGAAAAAACTCATTGTGGTAGCAGTTGTGGAGTATTTCTCCAAATGGGTAGAAGCAGAGGCTGTGGCTAAGGTGACGGAGGGGAACATGATCGAGTTCATATGAAAGAACATCATATGCCGATTCGAGGTCCCTAGAATTTTAATTTCTGATAATGGCACCCAATTTCAAGGGAAGAAGATTACGAGTTGGTGTAAAGAGCTAAAAATTCAGCAGAACTTTACCGTGGTGGACACCCGCAGTCGAATGGACAGGTCGAGGTCGCTAACAGGACCATCCTTCAGCATTTGAAGACAAGACTAGATTCCAAAAGATCATGGTTGGTCGAATTACCTGGGGTTTTGTGGGCATACCGGACTACTCCTAGATCATCAACAGGTGAAACTCCTTTTTGCCTTGTATTTGGTACTGAAGCTCTTATTCCTGCAGAGATAGGCGAGGAATCACATCGGGTGACTATGTACAATCCAATGACCAATCACGAGGAGCGCTTGCTGGACTTGGAACTAAACGAGGAAAAAAAAAGGGAGGTCGCGTACGCAAAAATGCTGCATCATAAAAGCTTGATGATGAGGAGTTACAACAAAAGATTGAGGCCCAGACAATTCCAAGTTGGAGATCTTGTTTTGAAGAAGGCGGAGGTGTCGAAGCACGTGGGAAAGCTGGACTCAGGCTGGGAAGGACCCTATAAAGTTACAGAAATCAAACGAAGAGGCACCTATCGCCTCTAGGATATGGAGGGTCGAGATCTACCCAGACCGTGGAATATCCAAAACTTGAAGAAATTTTATGCGTAATTTTGAACCTGAAAAAGGTCATGTATCCATGTGAATAGAGATCATTTTTGTACCTGAGAAAGGTCTAGTTCGAGGCCGATGAAAGGTCATGTACATTGTATCTGAAAAAGATCGCTTGCATATCTAAATATCATGTTCTTTTTCCGCAACTTATTTTGTTAAGCATTTAGTTTATGTTTAATTCTGGAATCTGAAAAAGATCACAAGATCTGGAAAAGATCATTCAATCTGAAAAAAGATCGTAGAATCTGCAAAAGATCACAAGATTTGAGAAAGATCATTCGATCTGAAAAAGATCGTAGAATCTGCAAAAGATCACAAGATTTGAGAAAGATCATTCGATCTGAAAAAGATCGTAGAATCTGCAAAAGATCACAAGATTTGAGAAAGATCATT
>NW_011628123.1:0-3020 GCF_000512975.1 Sesamum indicum | reverse complement strand
CAGGAATGCTAGTCATAAGGTCAAGAGGTCAAGCTCATTCATCCATGGCTTCCACATCATCCATTAAGCTCGCGAAGTCAGTGCCTTCAATCTGAGGAGATGGCTCTACAGGGTATGGCTGGAAGTTTTCATCTACAAAGGGGTTGAGCCTGTTCTGATCGAACCCTTCAACAAATGCCTCCAATTTTTTGACTTGAGCCTTGCACTTTTTGAAGCCCTGCACCATGTACACACTCTCCTTGATCTCGACTGTAGTATCGAAGATCGGAGTCTTCAAGAAATCCCGTGCTCCTTCCAATCGAAGGTCGCGAGATCGAGCAGCGAACTCAGGAGAGTTTAAGAACTCCTCTCGGACTAGACCTTTGGCCCTCTTCACGCGCCCTAGCGACCTCAGCACCATGGGATTCCACGATCTCCCTCAATCGAGCGACCTCCGCCTCGAGACCTGTCTTCACCACGTCAAGGTGCTGACGTTCCTCTCCCCATTCCTTCTCTTTCGCTCGGATGTCATTTCGGAGCTCGCGATATTTTTCTTGAGCCTCCCGGCGACGCTTGTGAAGTATGGTGCATTTGAGTGACAACGATCGCATGAACGACCCAGGATAGTGCTGTTGTCAGAAACCCTCCAGTTGGGTGCAAGTTGAGCTCCAGTCAGTTCGGCCGACTTTTGAGACTCCGTGCGATGATTGGCCAGGGCAGACAACTCCCACTCTTCAACCTCCTTTAAACATTTCAAATTTTCATCCTCAGCAGCTCGAGCAGCAGCAGCTTCCTCTTCGGATAGCCTGTGAAAGTGCGACCTCCCATGCTTGGACATAGAAGGCGATCTGTGCTTACGCTTCCGAGGGCGGCTAGGACCAGCAGCTTCGGCCTCGACCTGCGAGCCAACCATCTCGCTGTTGGGGGAAGCACCTCGAACTGGGTGAGGAGAAAGGTTGTGAAGATGGACCTCCTCGCTGCCGATGTCAATTGGGGTGTCCGGCCTTTGCATCTCAGCTGTTGGAGTGGCCGAAGTATCTGGGTCGGGTAGCTGAGGAGTGGTGCAACGTGGAGCCCGATCATGTTTAGAAGTGGACTGTTGAGCTTGTTCATGAGCAGCTCACTCCTGGCGAGCTTGAGCATGCTGAGTTAGATGGCCCAACATAACTTTGGTCTCTGCAAATTTGCAACCTCAAAAAGTTAGCGGAGGAAGAAAAAAGAAAACTAGTAGAGAGGATAGTGAATCACCTAACGACCCGGTGATGGGCACAGAAGCACGAGATAGGCGCGCGAGACAGAAAATCTCTTCAATCAGTAACTTTTTTGAAAAAAATGGGTTAGAAGCGAGACTATTAATCAAATCCTGATCTAGACCCTCTCCTTCAGTAACCGGTTCGAGTTTCTCTACAGACCATTTGAGAGTGAATGGCCATTTTTGACCAGGTGGAGGTCGCACGAAGTTGAAGCGATCCTTCCAAGGACCAGTGTTGGACTTAAGAGGCTCTAAATATCTACATTGTCTACGGAAGGTGAGGTAGAAAAAACCTCTATTGGCAGACCTAGTGGAAGTAGTAAAAGAATAGAGCGACCAAAAGTCGAGATCGAAAGCTCGCATTATTATGACAAAAAGTATGATGTGGCTAATGGAATTGGGGGACAACTGCATGGGATTTAACCTTAATCCCCTAAGTATGCGAGCTACAGGGGGAGCTAAAGGCATTCGCAGACCGGCCTCAAAATGGCCAATCGATAAAGTACAGAAACCTCTAGGAGGTGTATGCATGCGATCAAAAGAACGGGGGATCAAGACCTCGAAATCATGCGGGATGAAGTACTTTTCCTTTATTTGGGAAATGGATTGTTTCACTTTACTCACAATACCAATCCAAAGGCTGTTATCTAATGCTTGTTGAAATCTAACTTTCCTAGGGGTCTCATCATCAGATGAGTTATTGGAGAGATTCGATCTAGACCTCGACCTAGACCTAGATCTAGACCTAGACCTGACCACTGAAGGTCCCTCTGGATGTTCCTCATGCAAGGGAGAAGTTGCAGAAATAGAAAAGAAAAAGCTCGAATTAATGGAAGACATGGTACCTTGTTAAAGATCGAGGAGACAGGTCGCTGGGAATCTGGCAACGATCTCGAGGGCGGAGTGGTGGAGTAGGCGGATTTTGAAAAAGGGGGGTATATATAGACCACTGTATGGAAAGACGCACCCTTCCAGGATGAGCGGATGTACGGCACATGGCGCTTCAAGGATCGAGCCGACCAATGGATTGTTGACGCATGGCGTTTCATTGATGCGACGATTGGACTTATCGTAGCAAGACCTTTCGGTTACTGATCTTGGATGACGGTACATATTCAAGGCTTCAACCCTTGATTATCAAATTGCATCAAACACGCGACCCTGCGAGGACTTCTTTCACCCAAATTGGGAAGAGATATGCTTCTCCCCAATGTAATAAATTACATTTGAAAGAAGTGGGGGAATTATGATGAGGATGCCACAAGGAGAGGGAGATTAGAATGTGGTGTTGCCGGTTGGTCGCATAGAAGATTGCAGGTCGAGGGGGATAAAGAACATAAACAAGGTCGCAGGGTGAGGTCATGAGATCGCATGTGACGCATTGTGGCTTGATGACGTCTCAAATCGGGCCCAGGGGACCCAGATCCGACCCGCAATACTCATCGGACAGGTGTCCACTAAAGAAGCAGCTTAGTCACTGCAGGGGCGAGCATGGAGCTGACACCTATCCCGCAAGTGGCTCCCATCCTCCATTGTCTATAAATACTCCAAGTTCTCACTGAGAGAAGGTACCCTGTTTCTCCGCACTTATATTTTAGATCGCCGAATTTTACCTTCGATCTCAGCATCTGACTTAGGCATCGGAGTATCGTTGTCGGGACAATCCCGACTAGCTTTGTATTTTGTTTCCAAATAACAGATCCAAATCGGTGATGTGGGAGGTCGAGATCATTGATCAAGGTCAAACGTGATCGAGGCGGATCAATATTCAATGAAAATTCAAAAGTTA
>NW_011628122.1:110176-111148 GCF_000512975.1 Sesamum indicum | reverse complement strand
ATTCAAACACCCAGAAAACTAACCAAATATTGGAACATCAATCACACCAAATTCACCCAAAAAAAAGTGAAGAATCACGACAACAAAGAAAGGTCCAAGAAACTAATTCATATATCACACGAGTTGCACTACCCCACAATCACAAAACTAATTACAAGACAAAATTAAAATAAATTCCAAAAAACTAGAAATTCAAGAATCATAACCCACAAAAACAATCGAGAATCACAAACAACACAATCAAATAAACAATCACAATAAAATCCCACAAATCACAAAACAATCAATCCGAAAAGTACCCACAATCACGACTAATTCATAAGACAAACTCACGATCACAAAAAGAATAAGAAGACAAACCAAAATCACACAAAGATACAAACAACCCATAATCACATAAACTATTTAGAACACAAAAGATCTCATCCAAGAAACAAGTTCGAACAATTAAGTCAAATTGCACCAAAACCCACAACAATTCAAGTAACTACACAAGCCCACGACCAAGAACAATCAAACAATCAGAATACAAACAGTCACATAAATAATAAAAATCCAAATACCACACAACACTCACAAAAAACCCACAATCACATGTCAAATCACACTACAAAGAGCACAAATACAACAAAAACACAAAATAAATTACACGAACAAAGCAAACAACACAACTCTACATCACAAAAACAATGAGAACACAAAAAACACACATGAAAATAATTTTGAATAAAACCCCAAAAATCACAAACCAATCACAAAAAACCTACAATCACTAACAGTGAAAAGACAAAAAGAATCAAAAGACATCAATCGCACAAAATTAACCCAAAAAGAAATACATCAATCATAACAACCAAAAACAAAAAGTCATACCTTGTATGTCAACTGCCAAATTTATGTTACCTTGCTTGAGTCATTCACATTCAACAAAGCGTTTGACTGAATGTTGATGTCGTGAACACACACGATCAA
>NW_011628122.1:48561-109071 GCF_000512975.1 Sesamum indicum | reverse complement strand
GAAATAATCTGGCTTGTGCCATGTATGACCTTCCAACAGTCTGCCAAACCATAGCACAAATGAACATCATAGGCATTTAGTGGGAGTTAATAGTAACTTTAAAACCAGTGCATGGGAGACAGTAGGCTCAAGAGAACATCACCTGCAATTGCTTGAAGATGGCAGCATACGAGCTAATTGATGGACGTCAAGGAGTTGTGAGTTGGAATTGGAATTCAAGATCCTAGCATAAAACCTAAGAAGCTCCAGTAAGCTCCAGATCTGTCATCCTGCAAAAACAAGTGAATTATTTTGTTGAATTCATTTGATCAACGATCCGATACCCATTGACTGTATAAATGCATACATACTCGGGTAAGAGAAAGGTGACTCCTATTAACATCCTTCTGAGGATGGCTGCAAAATATAATGGCACATTAAATAACAGTTCAGCATCTTGCTTCACTATAAATGAATGATTGATGTCTTTCAAAGTAAAAAAACCTTAAGCAAGAAAAAATTTAGTGAAATGATAAGTACGAGAAATCAATAAAACCCAAAAAATTACATACCAATCACAAATACTCCACAGTCACTTAACAATCAAAAGACAAAAAGAATCAAAAGACATCAATCGGACAAAATTAACCCAAAAAGAAATACATCAAGCATAACAACCAAAAAGAAAAAGTCATACCTAGTGTGTCAACTGCCAAATTTATGTTACCTTGTTTAAGTCATTCACATTCAGCAAAGCATGTGAGTGAATGTTGATGTCGTGAACAGACACGATCAATCTTTTCTTGGTCCTTTGGTAGGAGCAACCCTCTACAGGAACAAGATATTGATCAAAATATAAGCCATGATTCAAAAAATTAAGCAATTAAACCAAATGAAAACGTAGTGAAGATGCAACTATGTTCCTTGCTATGATGGAAATCCACGATCACCATAAGCATTGGATTTTCCAACCTTTGAGCTGGTTTTAGATGTTATGGTAGCTAAAATCAATCTACCCGATTCATTATTTTCTGCATGCCAACAAGCAGCCATGAAATTGAGAAGATGTTACTCAACACCATGCTTGAGAAAATATTACCACTTAACACCATGCTCGAGAAAATATTGTTACTTAACACCATGCTTGAGAAAATATTGTTACTTACCACCATGCTTGAGAAAACATTGGCAGCTCATGTCGCATCATGCACCAGCATAAGTTCTTGGATTCAGAAGCTGGAATTAACACTTGTAGAATTGGAACTTGATGGAGAGCCTAATACCAGCACATCAACAATGGACTCTATTATGAAGCAGCCAGCAAATTTTGAATCTTAATTTAAGAGGCTTTTCACATAGTTCCCTAGAGCAATCATAGCATGATAATCATGTGTGCTAAATTGATCAATACCAAGTAGTAGTGACTTGGAATTCAGATTCCTGACACGTAGCTTAAGACGCCCTTGCTCTAGCATTCTTGCATCTATTTGGATATGAAAACACATGCAATGCAAGTAATTTAACCAGCACACCGGATGGATTAGTGTAGATGCCGAACGATAACCAATATACTGCTCACTAGGAAAGAACAAGCATCTATACAAACCTGCATCAGCTGGTGTTGTTTCAGGTTCTATGGTGTATTCTGCATGACAAATTGGCTCACCATGATAAGGTATTGTGTATCCATAATAACTTTTGAATCAGCCGAGAAAGTAGACTCAAAGGAACATCACCTGCAATTGCCTGATGATGACAGCAGGTGAGCTAATTGATCAATACCAAGTAGCTGTGACTTGGAATTCAAATTCCTGACACATAGCTTAAGACGCCCTTGCTCTGGCATTCTTGCATCTATTTGGATATGAAAACACCTGCAATGCAAGTAATTTAACCAGCACACCGAATGGATTAGTGTAGATGCCGAACGATAACCAATATACTGCTCACTAGGAAAGAACAAGCATCTGTACAACCTGCATGAGCTGGTGTTGTTTCAGGTTGTATAGTGTATTCTGCACGACAAATTGGCTCACCATGATAAGGTATTGTGTATCCATGATAACTATTGAATCAGCAGAGAAATTAGACTCGAAGGAACATCACCTGCAATTGCCTGATGATGACAGCAGGTGAGCTAATTGATCAATACCAAGTAGTTGTGACTTGGAATTCAGATTCCCGACACGTAGCTTAAGACGCCCTCGCTCTGGCATTCTTGCATCTATTTGGAAATGAAAACGCATGCAATGCAAGTAATTTAACCAGCATACTGGATGGATTAGTGTAGATGCCGAAAGATAACCAATGTACTGCTCACTAGGAAAGAACAACCATCTATACATACCTGCATCAGCTGGTCCTGCTTCAGGTTGTATAGTGTATTCTGCATGACAAATTGGCTCAGCACCAATAAATCTCCTGAAATCATTACCACATTCACCATCCTGCATGACAAGGAAAATATTTTTCAATATTATTTCTATCTCCAAAATCCCATTGATTGTATGAATGAAGACATACTCTAGTAACAGAGAGATGATGCCTCTTTTGGGGATGGCTGCAAGATAGGATGGCACATTAAAAAAATAACATGTTAGCATCATGCTTCTAAATAATTGAACAATTAATTATTTGGAAAGGAGTAACCTAGAAATGTCATTGCAAAAGAGGATATTCGCAAATCATATGATGCATTGCACAAAGTATTCCCCACCACATTGTTTGAATATCTAGAATATGTTTGTGGAATGTAGATAAACTACAAGTGAAATTGAAACTGAGAAAGCTTGTAAAGTAACAACCACAAATGCATGCATGCTAAGCAGGAAATTAGTAGTAGTGAATCACATGTATTGGGCATTTATACCTAGTTCAGATCGTGAATAAATAATGAAAAATATATTCTGGTTTTGCCACTAAACAATGTAAAAGAAGAACTGCAAATTAGCAATGATCCGAGAACAGTATCAATAACAAGAATAGTATCAGAAACTAAAGTAAAATCATTAATGGCTCTACATGAAACCAACAAGAAACATAAACTTGTTGAATCTTTAGTTTAAGACTCTTTGTTTCTTGAAATTCTTGACAAAAACATTAACTTCTTGAATTCAAGAATCCATGATTTCTTGACAGAAACCTTAAATTTCTTGAATCTTTTAATCAATTTCTTGAAATCTTTTAAAGAAAACTTAAAAGTTGTTGTCTCTTTGATTTCAAAATACTTGAACTACTGCAAAATCTTGTTTCATATCACATTTTTTTTGTCACTGGAAAAGCTAAATGATTGGTTGAAAAGAAAACAAAAGAAAGAGAAAAGAATATACCTGCCATGGAGCAACTGAGAACGGTTGACTGAATACCCTAGTCTTTCATGTTCCTTCTCCGAATGTTTCTCCTTCAATTCTTTGAGTAGATTAAAGAAGTGCTTAGGAGGCGGTATTTATAAGCGCACTAACCAATAAGTTGCAACGGATAGTTGGGTGAAAGTGCTATAGCAACTTTAGAACAGTATTGAAAACTGCTCTTACGTTTTCTTCTTCTACTTCGTAATCTCAGAACAGTACCGCAAATGTTTTCCTATCATTTGTTGATTCCAGAAAAAATTCTTATTATTATATTAATTTTAGTGTATTTATTTATTAATAATATTTTTATCTAACTTAATTTAATAAATATATTAATTGAAAACATTGAATTTGTACAATCTTGCAACAAATTTAATAAAATAGGTTCATTGAGTTCTAAAATTATTAATTAATTTTGTATGTACATCTGTTATTTAGATTTAATTAAAATACAAATATTTTATCTATATTTATATATCTTGTCTCCATTTTATAAATAAATACATACAAATATAATATTTTAAGAGTATGAGCATCACATATTTATATTCCTTATAAACAAAAATATAGGTATACAAAAAGTCACTAAAACATTAAATTAGTATACCAATTTTATTTTATATGTAATATAAGAATATATAAACTAAATATATTCAATTAAATTCAATATATCCAATTAAATTCACGTGGGATTAATAATTATTCTATCTAATTTTTCAGTGAGATAAATAAGTTGATAATTAACACAAATGATCTAATACTTTTAACTAAAAATAATATAATCAGAAGAGCACAACAAAATCATTACGATTCGACAATGTGCAATTTATTGAGGAGTACAAGTTTAATTAATTATGTTGAATAATTCATACTAAATTAATAACTTAGATGAAAAATTAGGTTTGAATAATTAATCTATATTTCATACACATGCGTCTCAATTTATGTAATATTTTAAAAGTTTTGAACCAGTAATTTGGAAGAATAATTATTTTTATGCCTGAATTCAATTCAAAATAAAAAAGATATATATGTTTCTAATCTTTTAATGAATCTTTATAAAGAAGTATTCTATTTTTGACATGAGATCAATGTACTTGGATATGTGGAAGATATGGTGCATTTTCTCAAATTACTTTTATAATTTAAACTTTAAAATATGATAAAATTAGATTATATATATTTATTGCATGAGACAAAATCGAACAACTTCTTATATGTATTATAATACTTTATAATATTATGTCAAATATCAATCTAATTATTCTAAAGCAAAATGATTTTGATATAAAATAAAATATACGTAATACAAATTTTGAAAAGAATTGATCTCATAACTTTACTATCATAAATAAGTAATTTAATACGTGAATCAATTGGAAATGAATGTCATCTCTCTTGCATTAGATATATTACTCAGTGATCTTTATTTTTAAACTTCTTGAATTGAAAGGAAATTTTATTTTCTTTTCATTTTACTAGGAAAAAAATCAAGAAATATATATATATAGACAACTTCCAAAACGACATGTTTTAAAAAAATCTACAAGGGTATAGAGGTTAATATTAAAAGCACTAAATGTGATGCACATGGCCCAATGAGGTTCATCCCTAATAAAGAGTTCAAGGCCACCCAACACTTTAATCGGGAGCCCAATAAGTCCCTCAAAGCAGGTACCCTCAAAGCCGTAGACTTCCAGGAGGTTAGGGCTCTCTAGTGGCTATGACTTATACCATTAGAATCCTCTACTCAAGGCGAACATATTGAACTTTCATTGACCGGAGAGACTGTGTTCCGAGCACAATCGTCAAAGCTTCTTGGCTTTGATTCATTGTCGTTCGGTTGAATTCCGACATGGGACGACCACCACTAGACTCGCCTCGACCTGAAGATTCGAATGAGACCAATCTTGCTCATTTTCATCAAGTTTTTGCTGATATCCAAAAATTTTAAATGTATTTCTGTCGTAAATTTATCGCCGTTGTTTGAACGAATCATGGACTGAGACTACCACCGTTCGACTCTTCTCATCGAGACGATTCCAACGAGACTAAATTTGCCCATTTTTATCACCGTCGATGACTTGTCGACGTTAGAGAAGACGACGGAGAAGAATAAAAAAATTATTTAATTTAACAAAATTTAAAAATAATAAAAATATATTAAATGTTTAGTTTAAATATATATTAATAATTTAAATATAATATTTTATATAAGTTAAAAAAATTGGTATAATTTTTAAGTATTTTTATATTTGTTTAGTATATTTTTATAAATAAATATTAAAATATATTTAAGTCTAAATTCGTTTCATTTGTTGGAACTACGATAAGAAAACTAACTTCATTACTTAAAATTCGAAGTACAATGTTTTAGGAAAAATCAAAAGAGGAGAAGGATATGTTGAGCTACTACTCGAGTTTTCTCCAATTGCAAGTGAATAGCCAAAAAATAATTTTTCCGCTATGCGAACTCTAAGTTACTCCTTCGTGACTTGTTGATAGTTACTCCACTAATAGATAGTTAAATAAAGACAAAATGCTTAAGTGGCAAATTATGTAAATCTATAACATAAAATGTTAAGTCAGATCTGTTTAATTGTGTTCAAGTAAAATCAATTACACCTTCGATAAAACTAGGAGTTTATTCCTATAAACGAGTGATCTGCATTCTCAAAACGAATAATTCATATGGCATTTTTCACCAAATATTTCAAAATTGCATAATTTCAATGCATTATTCATCAAGAGTTTTGTACTTGCTCGGAATTTAATCAGACCTATTGCATATGACTAAAAATTTTCCCATTTTGGAGGAAAATAGGGTACACTTCCCCAGAGGGACGTTTAATCTTTTATCTTGTCCTACCTTTTATGCAAACTAATGCTGCCTATTTGATTATACAATCGCACGTGCACTATATGAAAAGTTAAATACGCAGTCAATCTGCTTTAATGGTAGTGCTTAAATATTTTTTCGTTCTACAACTTTCTAACAAAAATTCAAGTCAGCAAAATATAGAAAATTGTACTATTGAGACGTCCCCCTTAATTGCCTATAAAGTGTTCACAGCCTCGTAAATGATCGAGTATCCAACTCATCTGCAATATGAAAATAGTAAAATTAGATCCATAACCCCATGCCAAAGTAAACTGCAAGTGGCAGCAATTCAAAGATTTCACAAGTTTACCTCCAATATTCTGGAATCAGTCAATCACCCGACACATAAGTTTTTTCTTCATAATACTTTTTTTCACTTTGAGCCTTTTTGTCATTTCGTTTCTGTCAAATAGCAAAGCAGAGAGAGGTTCAGTCCAACTTTATCTTAAACAAACTCAATGGAAATCCAATAGCAGACTCAGATGAGTATACAAAATCTGGAATCTCAAATCATTCAACTGGCGTCATCTGTTAGTAAACTGGATTCCCAAGGTAAATTACCTTTCCAATCTGTCATTAATCCTAAAAAAATACTAGTGCTATTGTTCTTCGTAGTGGAAAGGAGTTGTAGAAAAATATGGACGAAAATGGCCTTAAATGTGGGCACGCTCAGAAGAGAAAGTTAGAAAAATAGATTGAAGTCAAACCCAAAGAATACTATCCGAAGGTATCGGTGACTAGACCCCCCTTCCCAAAAAGATTCACCAAAGTCAAGAAGGAGGAAAAAGAAAAAGGAGCTTTTTTAGACCTTTCGCAAGTGCAGGTAAACATTCCATTACTTGACGCTATCAAACAAATACCTCGCTACGCAAAAATTTTCAAAGAACTGTGCACTAGTAAGGGAAAGCTAAAAGGAAATGAACAAGTAATTATGGGGGAGAATGTCTTTGTAATCCTCGAACAAAAACTACCTCCAAAGTGTAATAACCCAAGTACATTTTTCATATCTTGTAAAATTGGTTTGATTGGCATAAAGAGCCAACCGCCTCAAGATGATTGGTTGCAATAAGCTCCATATATATTAAATTAAATACAAGATTATTCTTCACAAGTACATCTTGATCTTGGTCTTGGTAATAATCAACCATATGCACCAGGATACAATATTTCACCAATTCCATTTTCATCGTTTAGTGCATATCGTGATAATGTGGAGTCTAGTTCTGCAATAACATCAAGTCGGTTCGGTGGTGATGATAATGAGGCACAAAAAATGCAAAATGTGGGTGAGGAAATAAGAAAATCTCGGTGTCAACGCCACAGACACAATTGCAGAACGGATGGATATTTTTTATATTTGAAATTGTATAGTTCATTGTATCTTTTACAATTGTACAAAAGAATATACATTATTATATTTGTATACTAAATTATAATTTTTAAAATTAATACAATTTTAATAATATGATTTTATGGACTTTAATATGTTGTTAAAAATTAATTTTATATAATTAATTTATAAAAAAATAAAAAATAAAAACTGACCCAGTCATGAAATCACGACACCAAGTCGTGGTTAGAAACCACGACATGGTCACTTTTCTTAAAAAAATAATTTTTAATTTCGAAACCGCGAGTCATACTATTCAAATAAATTGTAATATTATACTATTCAAATAAATTATATTAATATAATTTTTTTTCATTAATAAAAAAATAATTTACCCCACCAATGTGGGTGAATCTCCCTGGCTTACCAATTCATTAATTCGATATCGCTCTATTCAGTATCGAAAGACTTCTTGGGGCACGTTTAGAGTGTGTTTTTTCAGTCTGGAGGCACACTATTGTGGGTACAACTACATTTGCGATTACGAGGAAGCTCTATGTCCTTAAACCTATTTTTAGAGCTCTTCAACAGTGCAAAAGGGATCTTTCATTAAATGTTAAATTAGCAAGAAAATTCCTTGCTAATGCCAGGAGCTCTTGGCTAGAAGCCGGCAGGACGAGCTTCTCCTACACTTGAGCATTGCTGCAAACTTGTCTATATACTTGCCGTAAAACTAGAACAAATCATACTACAACAGCGGGCCAAGATGCAGTGGATGAAAGGAGGAGATCAATGCTCCTGTATTTTCTTCAAAAAAGTGGTTGTCCGCTGAGCATCAAAGCGTATCTTTCAAATTAAGGACTCAGATGGGAATATGTTCATTAATCAAGATGATGTTATTACTGAATTTATTCATTATTTTCAGCATTTGTTAGGTGGTGAACGACGGGATAAGATTGTAAACATTGCACATCTGCGGCCGTGGGCGAGGCATGTATTGACGATTGAGGAGGGTGATGAAAAGCACCAGGCCCAGATGGATATTCTGTAGGTTTCTACAAACCTACATGGCCTATGGTGGGATAGGAAATAACGAATGCCGTCTTGAAATTCTTTCAACATGGGCGACTACTAAGACAAGTAAACACGACGATCATTTCCTTAATTCTCAAGGTACATAATCCCTTGATTGTTGGTGATTGTCGTCCTATATCCTGTTGTAATGTGTTGTATAAAGCAATTACTAAGATTCTAGTGAAACGCATTAGACTGGTGCTTAATAAATTGATTAGCCCTACGCAAAATACATTTGTACCGAGCCGCTCCATTGGGGGACAATGTATTACTTGCTCAGGAACTATTGTGACGCCCCAAATATTATAATAAATAATTGTAGAATTAATTGATAATTTTTTGTGAAATTTAGTTAATTAGCCACTAAATTATAGGTCATAATTGGAATATAATAAAACTTGAACGGATTAAATTGGAATTTGTTATAATATTTTGAGATAATTTATATTAATTAAAGAAATTTAGGAGGACGTAATGGGTATTCTAAGAAAAGTCTAATTAAATAAATAATAATATTATTATTATTTATATATGTTTTAGTAAATAATATATATATTAGTATGTATATATTATTGAATAATATATATATACATATGAAAAGAGAGAGAGAGAGGATTGAGAGTGAGAGGTGGGCCATCCCCCCACCGCCTCACACTCCTCTCTTTACTCACACACACAAACATACACACATACATAATACACACACACACACATGCACGACACACACACACATGAATTGAGGGTTTCTTGCGGAAAATAACCAGAGGATACGGGGGTGAGGTGAAAGGACTGACAATTAGCGATTAAGTAGAAAGAAACGTTGTGAGGTTGAGGTAAGTAAATAATTAGTATTATCTATATATGTTCCATTTATTTGTGATATTACTATTATATAAATTTGTGGTTCATGCTGATGTTGGTTTATCTGAAAATATATGAATAGTCAATGATTTAATTTGATTGATGATATTATGTACGTGGAATACGAAGACACGTTGAAATATTATATTTGTTGTTTGATGTGTTGTGGATGTCTGAAAATGAAAATATGTTGATATGTTATTTTACGTTACTAGTTGCTTACAAGAATGGTGATATGTGGATATGAGGGAGTAGTGGAAATTGAATATAATTGTGGTGTGAATACCCCTTGATGTGTTGAAAAGCCTATAAGGATTGAATATAATTGTGGTGTGAATACCCCTTGATGTGTTGAAAAGCCTATAAGGCGAAATGATATGAAAAACATGTGAAATGAAAAGAGCGATGCTGCGAAATGAAAGAGCTATGATGCGAAATGAGATTGATGAGCCGGCTGTCAAGGGGATTCACTTGAATTTATATAACGGTGAGACTGAGTTGACGGGAAAAACACGATATCACCTTTTGGTAAGCAAACTAGGAAAAAGGAAGTAAGTTTAATTGATTATTTTATTGTGAGATAGCTATGTGGTGTATTACAATTTTCCCCTGCAAATCTATAGAGAGAGGTGTTCATTATCTCAAGGGGGGCGTCTCCTTGCTACATTTGGTCGTATGCTTCTCCAAACAATATGTCCATGGAACTTTCCGAGTCTATGAACATGCATCCTACATCGTAATTTGCTAATATTGCGGTGATGACTCGAGCATCATTGTGGGGATTTTTGGGACCCAAACGTTCCACTGTTGCCATCTGTTCCCGAACGGCCGCGGTAACTACTTGTTGAATTGCGCCCAACAAAGTTGGGGAAATTTCACCTAATGTAGTATCCGAGGAAGTGCTTCGCCTTGGACAGTCGACCAACAGTTCTATCACTCGGGAGGCAGACCCTCCTACTGGCGTCAAGGAGGTTCCTATAACAACCTATAAAAGTTGATTGCTGTCGGGCGCCTCCACAGTCTTTTGCTTGTTAGCGAGATTGTTGGTTGTCTCCATGGTACACGCCTTTTATTCAAATTTCCACAGATGGTGCCAATTGATGGGTGCCATTTTAGCACGAGTCTGGCGAAATCCAACTTAGGTGTTGGGCCTGGATTGCTTAAAACAAAATTAAAAAAAAAGAGACCTGCAAAATAAAATATTAGCACTCTAACGCCCAAGTTAGTAATGAATTTGAAGAATAATAATTCGAAATGATAAAAAGTGTTAAAAGAATGAGATGTAATGATAGAAAAATAAAAATGAGTCGTGTGTATGAATGTAATAGAGATGAGACAGAGTAGCAACCAAATTTCTGAGGGTGTCCGTCCGCCCGGGAATGAATCCCTTATTTATAGAAGAGTATCCTCCTCTGCCATAGAATTGATAATGCTCCCTATTCTTGTGGGAAATGGATAGAATTAGTTAAGATAAAGTTTGATGGAATCCTATTTATTTGGGATCATGTTTGTTAGAGTTAATATTTAAGTGAGGAGGAGAGTCCGAGATGAAGGGGAACTCCCAGCTCGCAAGGAGTTTGCTAGATGTTAGAGTCTGAATACTTGAGGGAGACCTTCCTGCTGTCACGTACTCCCTGTCAGTAGGAGGGCCTACATGGAGGGCCCATGTGTGCGCCATGCAAGCTTTGAGGACTGACACCTATATGAGGATTAGGCTGGCTACAGGAGTTTGGGCTGAGTGTGTTAGGCCGTGAACGGTGGGCTTCTTCCTATTATCGCGGCCAAGCACAGGGGGTGGAGTGCTGGACTTTTTAACTTGCTTTTGGACCGAAATGCATTGGGCCATACCCATCATATAATATATATTATTATTTTTATAAATTATAATATGATTTAAAATATTTCTAATATATCTTTCATCTCATTTCAATTACCACGTAAGCTTAAAAATTCTCAAAATATGTCTACCTAGCCTACCATATAATATTTCGATTATAAATGAAAAAAATGATATTTTCAATTAATTTTTTAAATTATTAAATTTAAAAAAATATAAACATAATCATCCAACTAAAATTAAAACTCAACGTACTTAACAGATTAAAAAAATAATTTTCCCTGCATAAGAATGTACATTCTTTTTCTAAAATAGAAGCGGTCAAAGAAAGAGAACCCTAGAAGATGAAACGACAAAAGTCGGTCGAATGAAGGCAGAGGCTGCAAATGACACGTGTGCAGGATCTGAAGTAGAATCATAGCCCGAAAAATCGAAGCTAGATTGACAGTAACCACCCCGCGCTACTCATAATATCATGTGTCACCCCCCGCCGCACGTTCATACATCGACGCTGCCAATATCTGAATGTTCCAGACTTTGATTAAAGAGAAGAACAGGAGGTTTAAAAGGCTGAAGACCAAAATCCTCTAAAAATTAGCTGACTCCTCCGACGTTCTTGAGAATTTGCTTCCAAAGATCCTGTGTAAGTCTTGAGAACCCTGTTGCTCTATGGTTCTTGTTTTCTAACTTCTTACTTCCTTTTGTTGTGATTTTAATTTTTGGAGTTTTCTGAGGTAGTGTTTTGTTTATTTAATATTGTGTTTGAATCGATAAGTTTCTGTCAAATTTCTTAACATGATAATGACAAATTCATCAGAAACATTCGAGTTTCCGGTAACATGATTTTATAAAATTATTTTTTGTTTAGGATATAGATAGCTACGCACACGCGTTACTGTTAGTTTTGATTTTTTTTCTTTTTGGGTGCTATTTTAATGTATCTTAAACATATTTTACATGAAGTGATTTGAAATGGTTCTTCGAATTTTTCTATTCAAATGCAGTTCGGAAAAAAATGTGTTTAAATTTTCTTTTTTTATGCCTTTTTTCTTTTAAAAAATTTGGAATCCAAATCAAGTTTCTTATTTATTCATTGATTTTCTTCTTTCCTTTTGATTTACTTCTTTAGATCTTTTATTGACTGTTCCCCCCCACCCTATGTATCCCTAACTTTTTCGTGTGTGTTTTCTTTTTGCCCCATTTCTTGATTAAGGGGAAGAGTGAACCTAGTGATTGGGATTTCAATATTTCTTTCGGTAAATTAGTCATTTTTTTATTAGGTATGGCATAATTTTTAAATACCTTATTTATTTTTATTTGAAAAATTATAAATACTCTTTGGTTCTAATGTGCGTATAACAATGAGTTCATTTCGTGCCAAAATATCCTTTTAAATTATGAACTATAATTTTATATATTTTTTATGGACTATGTCCAATGGTAAATTTGTGTTGATCTTGGATGTTTGGGAAAATGAATTTGAGCTCTGGAGGATTTGAAGTGAATATCAGAGAATGTTATTGGTGCTTGATACAATTTTTGAGATGGTTGAAAAGTGTTAAAATTGCATAAAAACATTTTCCATAGTAGGGATAGAAGTTACTGCAAACGTCATATCATGCTTCTCAAGTGGTTGAAAATTTTGAAAATAATTAAAATACATTTTATTTGTATTTTGAGGAGACAACAATTATTGGAGATGTTAAATCAGGTGTTGATAATAGGTGTGTCATCATTTTGTATAATAAATAATATGGAAAGAAGGGGTAGGATATATTTTGTTTTGATTTTTGGTACTTTTGATAGTGAGCTGTTGAACCAACCAACACTCTTACCATTATATTTGGAGTTATTTTTTATCTACTTTCATGAACTAGAAATGAAACCAAACAAAGTTAAATATGTTTCACGTACCCTTTTTTATAGCTCTGCCATTTCTTCGAAAATGAAGTAACCAAAGTGTGAGCTTGGTGTGTTAATGATAATCTTTTTGGAACTTTCCAACTGACATCATGACTATGGGTAGCTATTGCAAGGATGATGAATAGGTAATGTTATGTTGTTTGCATGTCAAAAGAGATAATGCACAAAGCATTTGTCTGGACAAAAATAAGGGTGTCCAAGAGAAAGCAAAATGGTTATGAGTTAGGAATGTCGGACAAGTGAGGATGAAACTAATTTATTGATAGTGGAATTCATTATGTTGTAACTTGTGGGTACTATACTATATGCCTTAGGTGTGACATGAACACTGATGGCAACAGGACAAGTATGGTTGGACTCGAGACACACTCCTTTTAGTTTTCACGGATTGGAGACCTACTTGCCTTCGGACCTGACCCGCTCTACCATGATTGGACTCCGAACCCGCCTTGTCTTGCTTCAAACCCATTTAGGACCTACCTTGTCTCCAGAACTGAGTGTCTAGACCGTAGGCTTGGTTAAATATTATTTTTTCCTTTACTCAGTTAATATTTCTTTTTCAAAACAATAAGATTATTGTTTATAAATATTTAATAAAATAATGTTATGTTAAAAATATAGTTGCGTCTGTAAATCAAAACTGTCCCCAAAATAGGAACCTGAAATTTGATCCGAATCGAATAGGTTCGGATGGGCTCCTCTTTATCCGCCCCATTTGTCATCTGTAGACATGGAAATGAGATTTTTACCATTAGTCCCACCTATAGCCTGCTTGTTAATTTGGCTTTGATGTTTTTCCCCTAAACCAATAAAGAGCAGTATGAGAAGTAGGGGTTAATAGGAAATCGTTCTCAGTAAATGTATTACGTGGGTCCTACTTTTGCGCGAGTTCTAGATAAAGTGGAAACAGTGGAAGTTTGTATGTTTATGTGTTGTTACCTTGTAAAGTAGTGTTCTAAAGTTGAAGGGGCGTCTTTAAAATGAAACTTCGGAACAAATGAGTATATGAATGTCTCGAATCTTGATCCAGTAATCTTATGGTGGGATGCAGGGATGCACTCTATTTTTTTTTTAATTTTCCCTTTGGGTGGACTTAATGTGTGTCACTAGATTAACTCGTTGTGGTGCGCTATGCATCGGTAGTGTGCTTCTCCGCTATGCGTTGGTCATGTGCTTGCCTGCAGCGCTTGATAACGGAAAAAGGAGATTCTTAAGTGGAGTTAATGGAAGAAGAAAAAGGAAACATTTGCCAAGGAAAAATACGAAGAGAGGATATTTGGAGTTCACATTAACAATGGCAACAAGATAAGGGTTTAGGCAAACTTGGCGGTGTAGAGTTGGTAAAAGGAGAAAAATAGGCGCCCTGTGCACACTCCTATCAGCTCCCCAACTCATGCACTTGAGAAGGGGATGGTCCGAGGGCACGTGGAAGATGCTTGTGCTTCATGCCTTCTTAGTTCTCTTCATCTCATGGGAAAAAATAGGTGATACTTTCTTAAGTTATGATTGAATAATATTTCTAATTCAAATCGAAGTTCAGAGAGAATATACTGAAGGGGTGTTTGCAATAACTTCTGCTTTTGTGGTGTTATAAGTCGTGGAAAAAGTTGTAAGTTAACAGTAGTATAAATATTTACAATTTAACTAATAAAGCGTAGAAGTTGATAGGTAGCTGCTTATAGCCTTTGGTTTAAATCAACTTAATTTAAGTAGTTAAAAAAAACAGCTAAAAGACAAAAATGCTCTTTCCAGCAATAAGTTGATAAGTATTTAAAATACGCGCTTGCAAACACCCCCTGATTAAAACTCAAGATAGTGTCTCCTTGGAAAGGCAAAGGTTTGTTATATATATGCATTTTGCTTATATGCCATGATAATTTGAAAACAACTTGTATTTTCCCTAGTGTTTCTTGACTTTTGTCATCTAATGTTACATTTGGAAAAATGGAGGCTTTGCATTGTATTCTATGTGGGTGCACAACAAGGGCTAATATGCTTGTGCTTGTTGGTCCAAGTTTTTGCCCTGGCTTGAGTTTTCCATCGCATCCCCACTACCCTTCCTGATAAATAAACAATTATTTTCTGCTGCAGAGTTTGTTCTTATGTCAGAAAACTCAGGGGATCTGACTGCTTCTGAGGAAAACAATATAGTAGGACCAGACTTCTTTGGTTTCTATAGAAATGAGGTGTCAGAGTTTCTTTCTCAAGATGATCTTCTGCCTTCTCCTCATCAAACTTCTGCTTTAGCTGGAAACATTTGTAAATCCAGCAGAGAAAAGGGCTCAACTAAGAGTAGTTGCAGAACCAAAGATAATAATGGTGTCATTGGTTCTGCATCATTGTTTTCTAATGGAATAGGAGCTCTACTTACAGAGTCCAAAAAGGAAAGATTAAAATCACTGCTTCGGCAGAGTGTTTTTACTCTTACTCATGAGGTTGATGAGGTAATCATCAAATTTGCTTTATCTCTAATCTGCTGATATGAGATCACTTGCTCTGTTATTTGGTGTGTGTTATGTACTAAATCAGGTTCATGCACAGCACAGTTACATGAAGCTGAAAACTGTAAAAAGTACAACTATTGTGATTAAGTTGTTGAAAGTTGACAGACTTCTCTTTGTCTCCTGTTTGTGTTTATGCATGATATTTTTTATTTATTTATTTTTGTTTTTAGATGATAGATCCCATTCTTTCTATTTGTCGAATTCGATCATGTTTGAGATGCAAAGAAAGTATTTTAAGCTTGGATGCCTCAACACGCAAGGCTGATGAACCAGAACCACCTCACAAGAAGCTCAAAGTATTACCTGCATGTTCGGTGAGCATCCTCTTACTATTTTTTGTATGGTGGTTAGGTTGGGGAGCATTTGAAGTTGTATTTTGTAGTTCTTAACTATCTTATATTATATTTTCATGTAGTGAACTATATTTTGTTGCAAAAAGCAAAGGAATTTAAAGGCAGGCGATTTGTTCTGTCTTGTATGAATTGATTTCTTGCATAATCCCGACCCAAAACAAAAAAGGAACAGTTAAGATTTATAGAGCAATATGGAATGGAGGTATAGAGGCACGCTAAAGGGAAAAATAGCAAGGGCAACCATGGGAATATCTGGGTAATTTGGATTTTAGATCAAGGCATAGCCAAGCTGATAGGTAAGTTGTGCTTCCTGGTACCAATTGGAGGCTAGACTGGTTAGAATTGACCTTTGAAATTGGTTTTCGTGCTTCCAGGCCAGTATTTGTCATTGTTACATGATTGAGTGGGTTACTTGACTTTGGGCGAGCAGCCTTCTCAATTTGTACTTTGAGACGCATTCTTAAAAAGTTGCTGGCATTCATTGGAAATCTGGAGTAAGTCCAGTGACAACACTAACACAGAAGGGCTCTCGTTTAAATAATTGTTGCCTGTAGAGTCAATTGAGTTCTCAAGGTGTCTCGTCTTGTCTTTATTTTGCCATAATGGTGGTTCTTACACTTATTGGCTGTGATGCTTTGTTGTTGGTATCTGGGTCAGTTGATGTTTCTTATTCCTCATTTTGTTCATCTCCGAGATGTATTTGTATTCTCTGCTAACTATATCATTGCCTTTCAGATGTAGCAACTTCAACATGCTTGTTTGCTTTCACTTTCACATCTTAGTAAACATTTATCAAGATCTTGTTGCATCAATTTATGTTGCCCTTTTGTTTTACCTTTTTATATGCAAAGGCATAAAAATGTGCAAATGACAGAGAAAGAATTATGCGACAAAGCCTTTTATAAATGCATCCAGTATCAGGAAACTAGTACCCTTCGTTGGAGACCTGCTCCCAATGGAACTAAGGCTGTCCTGAGTTTATGTCTTTTCCTTGTCAGTTAGATTTATAGGTGTCTCTGTTTTTTTTATGTAGATGTAGAAGTTGGAATATAAAAAGTCTCAATAACAGTGAGTTATCTTTGGAGGGGGGGATTTATGATGGCTAAATTGGTTAAATGTATAACTTTCTAGCTCTCTATTTACTTCCGTTCATATACACTTACACGTAATATGTTTTGGATGCGTCGGTGCGAAACAAAATGTCTGTTCTATCACAAAGTATATCGCTTGGAATGCTCGGAGTATCTTTAGAAGTTAAAGTGCTTTGGACACTTTCTGCTCTCCTCACTTTTAAATGTCATATAGTTCAAATGAATTGTCATGAACCCTCATGTGAATGGATAATACAAATCATCACTCAATATTTTAATTGAAGCATGCTGCTGAGTCTTGCAGTCGAGAGATGATGTGGACACGCAGTTGGGGGGACTATGAGTTTTAGACACTGCAACATTTATCTGGTTATATTTGTATCTAGTTATGTGACCCCAGGGACGGCATTCATATTCTTGCCATTCACTGAATCACCGTTCAATATTCAATCACAAATTTGATAAAGAAAATTTTGAATTAGTTATGCTTAAAAAAAAAAAATATTACTGAATATTTCTAATAATTTTTGTAGATTGTCATCATCAAAGTGACCGATGATCTACTGCATTAATTTTGGTGGTGAAATGTGAAGATACTGTTATGATCATTTCTAATTTATTTGTTAGAGAGGTCAAAGAAAGTGTAATGCCCTTTAACTCTGATGTGCTCATTTTTCTGGTCTCTGTGCAATGCATGTGGACTTACATATGTAAAAACCTGAAGGATGGACCGATTATGAATTCTGATACTATGGCCACCGCGAAAAGTACAGAGGTAAGGATAGATAACAATGGTGTGTCCATATATCCTCTCCTTGAGCTGAATTTGACCTCTCTAAAACACACATGTAGAATAAAAAAAGCAACTCGACCTCTAATACTTGGATTTGGCTAATATTTACTTTCTGATCTTCCAGCTTGTCTTGATTCCAAATACTATACTAGTTTCTTTTAAAACAAATTTTTTGCTTGTATCTCAAAATTTAATATTTGACATATCCATATGTTTTGCATAATAATTATATGATGAATTTAAAGAGTGAGTCTGTTAATTTAAATGATATATTATTGCATTATTTACCACATCCTGAGAGTTGTAAATCATCTGCTGTTAATTCCTCAAAAAGGAAAGGATGCCAGAATAACTGATAGCTCAAATGCAAAATTATCCCTAATTCTTGGTATGTTATAAGTAACAGATATCTATGTCCATTGTTAACATTGGGAAATGAAACAGTGCTTTATAACAAGTTTCATGTCGTAAAAAAGGTAATTGAACCTGTTCATGTGTCTCTTACTTTCTCAGATTGATGATGACTTGCGGTTTCTTTTAGAGAATGATAGCACTAAGGTTGAGGAACTGATGAAGAAGCACTGCGGTGAACTTTCTGACACGGTACTTGTACACGACGAACTACTTTCCCCAATTAATGTATGAGTTCACAGTCTTATAATCGGGAATTAAACAACTCACAGGATTGCTATTGTATCCCTTATGAAATGCTATTGACAGTTGCATCACATGGAGCAGAATCTTGATGAACTTCTGAATATTATAATGACGACTTGCAGGTATCTTTAAATGTTGTACTTCAAATAGGGGAATATATTAGTTAATTATTACCCCTTGGTAACGTCAGAACTTGTTACTGTTTTGCTGCTTGGTCATGCAGTCTAATCTTTTGCCCTGTTGAGTTCCTTATTCTTTTAAGCATTTCACTTGCTTCCCTGGAATGAAATTCAGACGCGTGTCATTGTATTTTGTATTAAACTGGAGAAAAGGGAGATTGTAAAGACTTCTTTTAGGAATGACAGGCCTTCTTCAGACATCTTAATCAGGCCAATGATTCTTGCTTTATCTTAATAATCCTAATTTCTCCAACAGGCCAATGACCGCTGCCGAGAAGCAACAGCTTCGTAGACTAATTCAAAATCTACCGCCCAGGAATCTTGACTATGTTGTGGAAATTATTGGGCATAATAAGCTATCAGAGAAATCTTCATGTGATGAAGTGCATGTTGATCTTGATAAGGAGGTAGGGAACAATAGGTTTATTTGTTCTGCTGGTTAACTTTATATTATCTTTTAAAGTTTACTTTAAAATGTTTGTGGCCATTTGTAGGACAATGTTACACTGTGGAGATTGTATTTCTATGTTACAGCATACGAGCTAAGCCAGTCTGAAGTTGGAAAATGAGGAGTACTGAAGAATTTCCCAGTCAATCTACGTTGAACTCCATGTTCTGCTGGAGTTTGCGGACTTGCATTTTTGCTTACCCAACCCCTACCCTTTCAAGTTTCATGAGGGTGTTGTCGTTTTCCTTGTACATAAGATCTTAAGTGAAAATAGCCTCTGTTACTCATTCGTAAGCATGTCTTGTAGCTGTGGCTGATTGTAACATGTACAGTTGAATGAGTGAGTTCATTTCTACAGGACTTTCCTGGATATTTGAAACATCTACTTTTTCGAAATGATGTGTGCTGCAAGATATATAGAGGAAGGATCTATGAGATTGAAAGAGAAGGTTCGTTCACTTTAGGTGGTTGTTGCCTGCATAATTTGCACTATTAGAGGTGAGGGCGGATGAAAATTCTCAAAAAGGAAGTACTAATACAAAAATCACATAATATGGTAGTTTAGATCAGAAGCCACGTCTTGGTCGTTCCTCGGCAACATTAACTCTAATTGCCCTGCCATCCAAATTCTGCATCACAAATGACAGAATATGATGAGATGGATAAGAGCAACATCAAGTATGCTGCTCCAATTAAAGGAAAATGGAGAGGCGGCCGCCTTACCTGTCCATCAAGAGCAGCTATAGCATCGTTTAGTTCGGTCTCACTTGACATTGTTACGAAACCAAATCCACGAGACCGTCCAGTCTCCCGATCGAGAACTACTCTGGCGTCAACCACTTTGCCATGTTCGCTGAATACCTGCTCCAGCCGAGCACTATCCACTTGCCACGGTAAGTTGCCAACATACATTCTGAAGGAAGGCTCATATACTTTGGGATTCCTCTCTGGCTGAGTACCTCGTGGAGCAGCCTTATTTACGGTTAATAGTCTTCCGTTTAGATCCTGAAGCATAGTGGGATAAGAATCACTTCAGATGAGGATGATCTCAGAAGGTTTCATTTCAAAAATCGACATCATACGCAAGAAATATAAAAATAAAAAAAATCAAGAATTCAGGATACTGAATTTAGCTTAGCTTCATATGGTTTTTTAAGGAAAATACCAGCATTTGTCAGCAAGGATAAACATACGAGTATCTTGTACAATAACGTAACATACTTTTTGCGGAAAAAAAAAAAAGAAAAAAGAAAAGAAAACTTGTTTATTGCCTTCACCTGATATAAAAGCCCCCCAGACAATATTTACAGCAACTGACTTATCGCAGATAAGAAGCCTTCAGAAAGTTCTCAGTAATTTTTGACAGTAAATGATGAATTCAATATTTTGTACCATAAAAACGCTGGTAACTTATTCCACTGAAAGCAGATCATCAGAGTTTGGGGCAACTTCATTTAATATCGAGAATCATAGAGAAAGTAAGACTTAACCCAAGACAAAGATGCTATAGAACTTATCATACACGCATAAAGCAAGATGTCTCATTCATCTGAGTTGGACTTTCCAACAAGTGTGGTAACAGGAACTTGAAGAAACTAGGACCGAACAAATATACAAGCAACTTACATATTTATTGAACATCTCCACAGCCTTCTCAGCTTCTTCCACGGTTCTCATTGTCACGAATCCAAAGCCTCGACTTTGATCTGTTTGCCTGTTATAAATCACCTACATTGATATTGACATGATTAAATGCATCCTGATCATCATTTCTCAAGGCTCACCTCATAAATCAGACAATAAATGAGGAACATAATACAAACTTAGAAAATCGTAACACCCTTCTCTTTCTTGATATTTAATATAGCTCATGCCATGGAAAGAACATGCAGCAAGAATTCAAACCAGCAAGAAACTAGAAAGTTAAGAGTTGGGCAAAGGAAATTAAAGCAGATATGCATGTTAGAACAACACCACATGCTCTAGAAATTCCATAAAGGAAGGATCTTTCGTACCTCAGAAATTTCTACAACTCCAGCCTGATAAAAAACTTGGGCCAATTTTTCACTGTCGACATCATAAGGCAAATTCCCAACGAAGAGCTTGGCCTCCTCCGGTGGCTCAGCATAAGAATCCTCGTCGTCCCCTTCCTCCAAACCTACACCATCACTATCCACATTCTCCTCTGTACTTTCCCATGTGAAAGAATCGGTAGCATTGGCCTCTATCCCCTCGTCACTTTCATACTCAATCCCACTCTTCTCTTCTTCCTCTTCTTCTTGTTGGGCCCAGTCTGAAGTCTGTGCAACAAATGGGACAATCCTGAAACGCAAAATCTTGGATTTGGTTGAAATGGGAGAGGATGAGAAGTGGATTTGCCTTAGAGAAATGGACGGACAAAAGGGCTTAGAACTGAAGGTTGTAGCATGAGTTCTTGGCACAGTGGTGGCACAACAACATTCAAGCAATTTTAGATGAAGGGTAGTTGCAAAACTCATAGTTTGTGAGTTTCGAGTTGAGAGAGAAAGAGGGTGGGAGGGAGAGAGAGTTGCAAACTTGTAGATAAGAATTTCAAAACACACCTAGCAAAGAAATGTGGTCGTATCGGCTAAGCCCAGCTGGTTGATATTAGATGACTTGGTAGGTCTAAGTCCAAACAGATCACATAGCCGCAAGTCCAGATATTTTTGTAGCCTCTTTGAGATTCTGTAGGTTCATTGATCTCTTTCACTGGCTTAAGTTTATTTCCATTTTATCATGTAAGCACAGAAATTCGAAAATTTTAAAAAATACAAGAAGATTAATATTTTTTAAGAGGAAATTTACATACAATATATTACTTACACTTAATTGCAACATTAATTGCTTCAGCCCATGTCAGAATTCTCGTGCAAAACTAGATAGTTCTCTTAGTTTGCGGTCTTGATGCATTTCTTGGTTATCTTGCCTTGTGGAACTCAATATCTCCACCATGATTTGCACATTTCTCTGTCTAAGGAGAGGTCTTTTTTTGCCATCTCCACACGTGTATGATATATTTTTCCTCTTAAAAGTTGATGCTAATATTGCACTAGACATGCTGTACCGATGGTCTGGTACAAACCAGTTGATGAATGTTTCAGGGTTGGAACACTTCTCTGCAGGCTGCATGCATACAAGGCGTGTAATTAGTAATGTAGCACTTTTGCAGTTTTAGTTGTTAAAGGTTAGCTGTAGTTCGTTTAGTTAGTTGAACTCATCTCCCGTCCTGTATAAGCTATTTAAACAAGTTTCTCCAACTCTGTTTTCGCATATATGAAGATTTATACAGAATTCCTCCAATACTTTGCATCTGATTTCTTGACCTGGCTTCTATCTTTTAATTCAACACCAGTTCACAACTATTTGGATGTATGCCCAAGAGAATATACGCACACGGAAACTCAGTTTCACTAGAGGACTAAAGCTGTCAAAGAAATGCAGCTAATGAAAATTGACGAACATCAAAGCTTTTTATTCATTCATTCATATATAGGTTTGAAGTTCTTGTAAGCTATCACTGCATAGAAAGGATCTGATCCTGACAACAATCCCAACAGCCCAGAAATCCGACTGAAAATCGAGTTATCCTCTTTAGCATTCGGTAATCTTCGAATAACTTGTGGCTGGGTGAAACCCTCCACGCATTGGAAGTATTGCACCACCAGCTGAACTCTGCTGTATGCAGTGCCGTCTCTCCAGGCGCTTACGGCCTTCTCATAGAACAATCTGTTACTGAAACTGACAATGAAGACCCCTCCAGGTCTTAGCACACGGAAAACCTCAGCAAACACCTGGTAACAGTAACACACACAGCATCAGTTCACAAATAGCGAAAACTAAAGAAGCATATATCAGCTGACCTTTTCAGGTTGCTGAAGATACTGCACGCTGACGGTGCATAAAACAGCATCGAAACTGCCATTCTCCATCTGAAGCTCTTGCTCCTTGTTGAGATCCTTCACGAAGAAATAATCCAACCTGGGATTTCTCGCGAGCTCCTGCGCGTTAAGTCCATGTCCCACCACTTTCTTGTACTGTACTTGTTGAGGTAAATGGCTGATCCAGGAGCTCATGAGATCAAGAATTTCCATTTCGGGCCTCAGAATTTCCCTGTAAAGATTTGTTAATGTGGAGATGAAGTTATTGTCCACATGAGTGACGAACCGCGGGTAGGCGTAGAATTCCCTGTCTGGGTAGTTGTTGAGCTTTGTTCTACCTTCTTGGGAGAGGACAAGGCGTTTGATTCTGCCTGCTGGGCTAGAGTTCTGATCAGCCGTTTGATTGTTGGCTGGATTCTGAGTGCTGGAAATTCTTGGGAGATACGTTTGGTTTCTTGATGAGGGATAAGGTGAGGAGGATTTTGAGTTGTTGTGATCTGAAAACGGCCATTTTTGGGGAATCTGGCGAACGGTGAACATGGCATGAAATTGGTGTCTGCTGGAAATGCCCAAGTGTCGTCCACCAGAAACAGAGGAAATGGATAACTCGGCAATAATATTGTGTTTGGAGAAAATTCGTAATAAATACTATTAATGGGCCATTGTTGTAGGATAATTGGGGCTGTGCCAAGAATATGGTTTTTGCTAGCCCAAATCTTGAACTGACTCAAATATAAAATAAAAAATTACATCCTTGTCTTTTCAACTAATTTAAAAATTCTTAAATATTTTTATAAACATATATAATTTACTGTTCAAAACAGACATATTTATGTTTTTTAGCATAATAATTAATGTTGGCAAAGAAGAATAAGGGGAAGAGGAGAAAGCAGTATGATTAATTACAGGTTAAAAAGAATGATTAGGGTTTTGAAAACATCCATAGGGACAATATGATTTATTAGTAATGTCCGCTTTTTATTTTTTTTAATGTTAACCCCCCACGAATGTTGGGGCCCCCCACTTCATATCCCAAAAATTAATTTTTTTTTTTTTGTTTCCCTTGGAAGAATTACAACTGTAGTAATATGGAATATCATAAAGGTTGAAGGGGCAAAAGTAAAATAAAATCTAGATGCAGTGGCATGTTTAAATTGGTGGTCCAGAAAAGGAAAAATAATAATAATAATAATAATAATAATAATAGTGGTGGTGAGATCCAGCTCACTCGCTCCAATTTGCTTTTAATCGAGTAATTTGGGGCCCGGATCCAGCACCCGTGTGCACCTGCACCCACTTTCATTTTCATCTACACCATTTCTAAAATTATTATTTGTTGGATAAGAGTTAGTATGGTATCATAAATTAATGGGCTAATTATATTTACACTTCATATTATATAAATTATTTTTAATTTTTGGATAATTATATATATACTAATTAGAAACATCAACATCATTCATACAAATCACGTATATTTTTTGAAACTTTTCCAAAAACGTCAACATTAGTACATAAAAAGTAAGAATAATTTGTGTAAATAGATTATAAGTTAGGAATGATAAATATAATTATTTTTAAATTAATATATACTAATTAAGAATGTTGTAATTTGAGGGATAATTGATTTAAGGGGTATGTACACAGTACACACTATACACATGCTTTGTATATATAAGCGACCACAAAGTCATTCTTTCCTTCCTTTTTTTGACTTTCTTGCACCTTCCTTTGTACACCTCGTGCCAAAACTTATCATTGGGGGACTTAGCTACCACCTTTCCTATTATTTTTTTCATCTTTTTTTTTTTTTAAGAAAAATGCTTACTGAATGTATTGATTTGTGGTATTTCATGCAATAAATTGGAAAAGTTTATTACGATTCTAAGGCGATGTACATTAGACGTGTCAATTCAAAAATGAAATATGAAATACAATAAATAACGACATAAAGTGTAGATATTGCTGACATCAAATTAGAACGTGACTAATATCAAAATTTTGTGGTACATAGTTTAATCAAAATTAGTGAAAAATCAATTCAAATAAATAATAAACTCATCCAAAAAAATTATAATAAAATCAAACAAAAGTGAATTAGTTCAATGGAAGGACGATGAATACTATAGGGTTCAAAATATCATAGTCTAATGTCCCATATGTTGTCGACTATTAAGGTACATGATCAATACTTATAAATAAATATAATGCTGCACGCCCCACATCCCAAACTTCACAAGTCAAACATTCATGCACATAAAACCAGCCTATACATATTTAAATATTATTATTGGATTGAGCAGTTAGAGGATATTATTATTATTGTTGTTGAAACAAATGATGGCTAAGAATTGTTAATTTGTTTGGAAGTAAAGCCAAAATACATGCAAGAAATGAGTGGTCGGTTTGGAAATACAGACATCAACATCACCCTTGTACAAAATTAATCAAAGGTTTCAAAAGTGGTAGATTTTCAGACTCAAACTTTTCCTTCTTGGCTGCCCTTTAGGGAACTTCCTCTTTTTGTTTAAACTCATTAATTGATAACTCTTTTAATTATAAATAAATATTAGCTCGTTGTTTGAAAATTTACAAATCATGTCACGTAATTGACAATCGTCTAATGAATAACTCTCTAATTTTTCAAATAACAAAAGGGTATTTGTAATTATAACAAACATCAAACATCATAATTAAGTTGTGGGACGTAAATTGTATTTTTTTCTTATACGTATATGTGCATTGAAGATGGTTTTTAGCAGTTATCAACTTTAAGTTTATAATTCTTGATTAATTTCAGTTGAAATAATAAATTTCATATTTATAATAATTTTGAGGAGGGAAAAAGAACTTTTGGACTTTTGACTACTATTGTTTTTGCAACACACACAGTGAAATGCACTGTGACTAATTATGGTGAGTTGTTTGCTATTTGAAATTGGAGTGTTTGAACCATTGAAATACCATCAATATATTTGGGAAAAAACAATTAAACTGTATATGTTTTTGTGTGACTAGTAAATTAATATTATTAAGAAAAATTTAACATGTGCCCATTAATTCAAAATCTCATAATCTGGACTTTGATTAAATATTTTTTCTTTGTTTTGGGCAAACAAGGCAAGAACACGTTTAATTTTGGAACACAGACAGCAGTTAAATTATTATAATTTAATGAGTAGTAAGTGGGCTGATCTTGCATGGTAAGAACTTGGCAATATAATTAAAATCACAAGAAATAAATAATTAAGTGTAGAATATATTATTATAATGATGGAATTAAATGTGATATGGAGAATGATGTTAGGATTAAACCAAAAAAGGGAAATGGCAATCTCAATTACAGATGTAATGGTATCCACATAGTAAACACAAATTAAATTCAATGAGTCAAATTACGAGATTGCCCATCCATGGACAACGTCAGCCACAACACAAGAATTAAATTAGGGACGAAAAGGAGAATTCACACGCTGCACATTTAGTGACATTTCGTTAAATACACCTCGAGAAGGCCTATATATACCGACCACAATGTACAAGACAGAGAGAAAGAGAGAGAGAGGCATCTTGAAAATTAGTGTTGTAATCTTTTCCCAAAAACAAACGTATTTGTAGCCCCATATAAAAGTTAAATCATAGACATATATATATATACTTTTGAAGAAGTGAATATCATATATATATATATATATATAAGAGGTGCATTTGAATGAAAGTTTAAGAATAAAATGGCTACATTTTGGGCTTTGGTGTTTGCTCTGTTGTTAGGCTTAGTTTTTGTGTGTAAGCTTTTTGGGATCTCCATTTTCAAAGAAAAGGCTGCTGCAGCCTTACCAAATGGAACAAAGTTTTACTGGCCATTGTTAGGAGAAACTCTTGCCTTTCTCCACCCTCATAAATCCACCTCTACAGGCAGATTCCTTCAAGAACATTGTTCTAGGTGAGTAGTCAACTCATTACCTATATACAATTACACACACACACACACACATAAGATAAGAATGTCCGAATGTGTTTGTTTATTCATCGGGACGTATAACTTTTTTCTTTTGATAAATCATGACAGATTTGGAAGTGTTTTCAAATCCCATCTCTTTTGTACCCCAACAATAGTCTCTTGTGATCTGGAGCTCAACACGTTCGTTCTTCAGAACGAGGAGAGGCTGTTCCAGAGCAGCTATCCTAAACCGGTTCATGACATTCTTGGCAACTTATCCATGATGCTCGTCTCAGGGGAGCTTCATAAGAAGCTGAGAAGTGTTGCGCTTAGTTTCATCAATGCTTCCAAATCCAGGCCTGATTTTCTTCGTGTTGTTGAGAAATTGTCTATCTCCTTTATTGATTCTTGGAAAACCAAGAATCAAGTGCATTTCTTCAAGGAAGCAAAACAGGTATTAGATTATGAAAGAAATAAAGATGTGATGAGGGGATACACTGGACTCTATGTTTGTCACTGCATATACTAATTACCTTACTTGTATTATTGTATGCAGTTAACTTTTTATCTTATGTTGAAAAATCTGCTAAGTATTGAGCCTGAGGATCCGATAGCTGCTAAAGTACTCCAAGACTTCCTCACATTCATGAAAGGCTTTGTCTCTCTGCCTCTACACATTCCAGGGACTGCTTACTCAAAGGCCGTCACGGTAGTAAATTTAACACTCTATGAGGCTAATCTCTATTTGCAAAAGGAAAGATTCGAAATGATTATGTGTAATGGCCAATGCTATTTCTTTTCTCTGCAGGCAAGAAGAAGGATATCGTCCACTCTGAAAGATATAATAAAGAAGCGGGAAAGTGCCATGAGTGGAGCACATGTAACAGGAGACTTTCTAGATGAAGTATTGGGAAAAGGCTGCTTAAATGATGAGGAAAAAGTGAGCATTTTGCTGGACCTTTTGCTGGCTGGTTATGAAACAACCTCTGGCCTTATGGCCCTCATCGTCTATTTTCTTGCACACGCCCCGTCTGCCCTCCAAACACTTGAGGTCATTCATAAATGCATAAACTAATTACATTTGTTTACTTACTGCTGCTCAGCTCTCATCTGTTTGTCCTAAACACCATACTGCAGAATGAACACCAAGTCTTGAGGAAAAGAAAGAAGGAAGGAGAGCCTTTGAGTTGGGAAGACTACAAGAACATGGAGTTTACTTCTCATGTAGTAACACTCTCTTGTCCACTTACATGACTAGTTCATTTTAGCACTTACTACAGCACAAATCGCGGCTGTCACTGATGGCCGATTTTCAACCACACAGTGTTAAACGTCATCGGTTATGTTTTAGTACACTTACACGTGTAGAGTGCTAACTGATTCTCTGCAAATTAACTAGGTGATTAGTGAAGCACTGCGTTGCGGAAATCTAGTTAAGTTTGTGCACCGGAAAGCTCTCAAGGATGTTAAGTTCAAAGGTACTTGGTCCTTTTTCCAAGGTAGTTAATTACCTAACGGTATTACAAATCAATCACTAATTTGGACAGGTCTTGTGTAACAAATGTTGCAGAGTATGTAATTCCTGAGGGTTGGCAAGTGCTCCCAATTTTCTCAGCTACACATCTTGATCCCTCCCTCCATCAACATCCCTCTGATTTCAACCCTTGGAGATGGGCCGTAAGTATCGATTTTCATTGCATTATCGTATTTTAAATTGTGTGCTGATTCTGTATATGAACAGGACCCAGCAACAAGCAGAAAAGTGACCCCTTTTGGCGGAGGACTGCGGATTTGTCCGGGGGCGGAACTTGGTAAACTGGAGATTGCCTTTTTTCTACACCATTTTGTCCTAAACATAAGGTGGAAAACGGAAGTAGACGAGTGCCCAATGTCATGCCCTTACTTGGAGTTCAAGAGAGATTTGGTGCTAGAGATTGAGCAAATACACAACTAGACACAACACACACACACACCCAAATCAATGTATAAGCTTCAAATTGATTGGGGCATAGCTGGATTTGGAGTTGTTAGTAGGTTCATTATTATCAGGAAAATCATAAATTCCTAGCCCACATTTTTGGAGTAGCTCAGCGATATTTGTATATTCCCATCTTTGCAGTGGTGAAATATAATGTGCTTGCTACTTGCTACTTGCTACTTGCTACCTACCCCTTCCCTATTTTTCAGATGTTTCTCACCTCAACTATATTTATTACAATAATTAAGTAAAACCATATGCTTTTTTATTATTCTATTTGTCAACTCAAATTGAAGTGATTGCATGGTCATCGTTTGAAATTGAACTCGCATATTCATCTATCACACATGTTCTATGTATACCAAAAATCGATTAATACACAAAAATATATTTAATACTACATAACGCTATTTTTTTCTTTTCATAAACTAAATAAAAATAAAAAAAAATTCAGTCATAATCCTACTTGGCACGTTCCATTTAGACAACCAAATTCTTTCTTTATATTATCCCAACACTCTCTCTCTAACTTTATTATATACGAAAAATCAAAATACATTACATCAATACGTAATATCCGGTTATTCCTTTCCTTCTGCAACTCGCTTAAGCGGTGAAGCCAGACACACAGAATCATTTCTCTTCAACCTCCCTCGCTCCAAACGTCGTCGTCCTAAGAGAAGAATGTCGTACGACTACCTCTTCAAGTACATAATCATCGGAGATACGGGTGAGGGAAGCAGCTCCCTTCCTTGTTATTTTTCCTTAAACGTCAAAACCCTAGTTGAATTTGTTCTTCTTTAATCGCGAATCGTGTTGCAGGTGTGGGGAAATCGTGTTTGCTTTTGCAATTCACTGACAAGAGGTTTCAGCCGGTGCACGATCTCACTATCGGAGTTGAATTCGGTGCTCGGATGGTTACTATTGACGGCAGGCCGATTAAGCTTCAAATTTGGGACACTGTACTACGTTTGCTTTGCATTTTTCTCTTTCGGAAGTTTCATTTAGTTTTGTTACTACGTTTTTCATGCTTGATTGTGTGTGGTAGTTTGGATTTTTTACGGATTATATATTTCTGGGTGAATGGTGTTTGATACTAGATGAATACATTTTAGTGAGATAAGAGTCGCAGTTGCGTTTGGACACCCAAAATATTTCAGCTTTGACTGACAAAGATATCTAAATTTCTCTCCATCCATTACAAAGTCCGGCAGAGAGGATCCTTGTCTTTGTGCTTTTTAGTCTTCATCGCGGATATCGCATTTAGTCTTTATTGAATTATAGCTTTTCCCCGTGGACATCGCATTTGGTTCTTATTTGCCTTCACAGCTTAAGGGAAACCTATATTTCTTGCTTCTTTTAGGCGGGACAGGAGTCCTTCAGATCCATCACGAGATCATATTACAGAGGAGCAGCTGGAGCACTTCTGGTTTATGACATCACCAGGTAAAGCTAAAGGGATAGCTATGCTCTTCTTATGCACACTGTTAATTTTGTTATTCTTGTACACGTGCATCTCTTGTGAGCATTATAATTGTTATCATACTATGTGCTTAAGGTGAACTTGTTTCTATTATGATGTGGAGATCCCTTTTGGTATAGGAGTTCAGTTTTTGAAGGGCAATGTTTGCTTTTCCGGACCAACATGACGACTAACCATATGGGGTTCGGGGATTTTTTTTTTTTGGGGGGGGGGAGACATATAACTTCGATTTGATATGGTTGTAGGCCAATTTGAGTTGGATGGCTTGAGGACAGATCGAAACAGGATTAGCAAAGAGATTGCCCGCCTCAAAATTGTGAGTGTTTTGGTTTGTTTGTTTTCCTATAATGCTTCTACAACCAACGTTCTTCTTGGAGAGAAGAATAGGATGTTTAAGAAACTAGAATGTCTTAGAAATGCATTTGTTTTTTTTTTTGGGGGGGGGGGGGGGCACATAGTACATATTTCAGTAATTAGCTCTCCGCAAAGTTGTTGGTGACTAAGGCTTGGATCACCTCTAACAAGGGTCAACATTTGTCAGTTAAGTAATTTAGCTTATCAAGTATAAATGGGAATATCAACAGAATTTCTCCTTCTCCCTGACCGAGTAGATGCAAATTTTTATTCCGACTTTTGGTGTTATCTGGATTCAGTTTTCGTTGTCATAAAAATAGGACAAAAAGTTGTTCCTCAGGTTAAAAGTATGAGGCTTCCGAATTTTAACATCTTGTAATTTGACAGTTTCTATATTCTGTCTACTTGTGATGAAATTCTTATATTGATATGAATGAACTTTTTCCCTGAACTGGAAGTGACTATGTTGCCTAGGAGAGAGACATTTAATCATCTCGCAAGCTGGCTGGAAGATGCTCGACAACATGCAAATCCAAATATGACAATCCTGCTTGTAGGGAATAAAAGTGATCTCGCTCACCGAAGAGCTGTGAGCAAAGAGGAGGGAGAGCAGTTCGCAAAAGAAAATGGACTCCTTTTCCTGGAGGCATCTGCAAGAACAGGACAAAATGTTGAGGAGGTAACACACTTGAGGCAAAATCTAGAGAACCAATCATTGGTTGATGTTACTTAATGTCATTGTAGTAATTCAAGTACTCATTGTTTTTCAATATAATTTTGTATGCAGGCATTCACTAAGACTGCTGCCAAGATACTACAGAAGATTCAGGAAGGTGTCTTTGATGTATCCAACGAGGTAAAGCATTGGTCTTTGGGTTTATTGTGTGACATATGAATTAGGATATAAGTAGGACAACCTTATATTCGTTCTACTTATAAACTATGCATCATTGCTTTCCGAGTAGTCTCTGTTGATTTACTTGTGTTTATCTGTAATGCAGTCCACTTTCTTCCGATATGCAAAAGCTGGTAATTTCAACTTAAATATAGTAAAACTTGCTGTATGAATTGGCAGTTTCAAATTTAAGATTATTTGAGTAGATAATGGTTTGAGGTATCCTTGTGGCTTCCTACTGAGAAGGCGGCTTGTGAGGTTGTTCTGATTGTTAAGTGGCAAACTGTTCTAGCACCACCATGATATTAGGATTGATGGGATAAATACATCCCATAAAGAATGGATAATTAAAAGAGATTTCTTTCTGGATGTAATAGACATTTGAACTGTATGCTTAATATGTTTGAGCTGAAATTGCAGTCATCGGGTATCAAAGTTGGCTATGGTAGAGCTCAGGGTCCAGCAGGTGGGAGAGATGGAGCAGTTGCTCAAAGAGGTGGTTGCTGCAGTTGACTGTAGATATATCCACGTAAAACTCTGGATCTGCCCTCTGTCCATATATAATCGGCTTTGATGGATTTCAACTGTCGTTAAATACATAAAGGACTCTTCATAGAATTGTACAGTTCAAGATAATTAAATGTTCGTGTGTAAAATAGAGTTGGCTATTGCTCATGCTCACACTTATGTTGTATGTGACATACGTTATTGATGTCAGTGTAATTGTTTCTTTCATTATTCTTATCATTTTGACAGCTTTTAAATTTGGGTTTAATGGTATAGAACCTTAAACCCAACAAAATTATGCCAACGGTGTGTATTGCCACTGAACAACACCACTCTTCAGAATGACACTGAAAGTATAATGGAAACCTCATATCGGGGAAAGGGCAAACAATATCAGAGAATCCACGACTTGGTTTGAGTTTGGTATGTTCAAATTGTTTAAACAAACCAAGTCTGGTACGTTCAAATTATTTAAACATTACCTGAGAGACGGCAGAAATTCAGCACTGCAATTTGTGATTCAACAAATAAGAGTGGTTTTAGACTCTTCACATCACAATGCAGTAATCTCTATCGTTCTGCTGCAAGATCTATGCTAGTTTCTAAAGCTACAGATATGAAAACAAAGAAACTGGGTATTATGTGCTCGAGACATAAAAAATGGGACTCCACCGAGCAAAGCATCACGAAATCATATATATGGGTAAAAATGGTCTATGAAGAGCCGCCGAAAACCTGAAAAAGGCATAAGATTTCACATTAGCAATTACTTAATGGCGCAAGTCACAACAGTGGCATAACCCAGATAGAAAGACACTCACTCCTGCCAGGATATCCCTCGACAGCTGAGCCTTATTCTCCCCAGTTTCATTCACAACTGGTTTTTTCTGTGGGAACTGGCGCATCACTTTTGGTAGTACGTCAACCTTTTGCTTCTGCATTGACAAATATATAAAATTATGTTAGTATCAGTTCAAAGAAAATATGGTGCCTTGAAGAATCAGCTAAAAAGAAAATTATCCATTGACAAAATCGTTGAATGAGAGATTTAAGTTATATATCCTTTGTGGCACAATAAGGTATAAATTAATAATGCATCAAATTATAAAATAAAATCCATGGTAATCATAATAATACAGAGTACATCTAAGTAACAAAAACATATTTTACATGGATAAAGTGGATTCACCTTCTTCAACCGTTCTTCTATTTTACTCAATGCTTTAGATTGGTCAACTTTGGATAGATAAAAATCCCGCTCTCTTTTGGCAGCAGAGAGTTCCAAAGCCAGCTTTTGCTCCCGAATAGCATTCTTGTATGCTGAAAATAATTATTCAGGACATTAAATTTCATCCTGCAGCTTTGAACAGCATAGCAAAGGACTAAGAGTCGTTAAGAGTCGTGTACCTATCTCTTCGGTAAGATTATCCCACTTGAATTTACTCAAATATTTGATATTCCACAGATCATAATAAAATGATGATCTTTTCCTTCCACCTGAACCAGAAAGAAGATGTGTGAGCTACACCAGCTATGCTCATGCCATAATAAGAAGTATCCAATCAGATCATTCCTACATCGATCAAAAATGCTAGAGGAGCATGCTCCACTAGAAAGGAAAACTCCATAGATTTTAAAGCTCTATGACAAAACAGATCTGTTAAGTCAAATCCTATGAGTAATAAGGATCAAATTGTTCTCTGAATTAGTAAAAGTAAATATCACCATTGTTGAATATTCTCCTCGTAAAATGTCCCTCATGCATAGCAAGTTACAGCTATCAAAGCTAATGCAGTTATTTCATCGAGCTTTTGTTAGATGCTAATTGCTCCATTTCAACAAATATCATGAACAATTTTACAAAGAACCAAATGAGATGATACAAAGTAAGCATGCAGGATTTTAGAGGTTTTTGTTAAAGAAAACAGTTCACCCAACATACCAATCTGTTCGCCGTTTAACATCCTAGCCACTCTCTTGGCAACTTTCTTGTCAGTGAATTCAACCCACCTGCATGGAGGAATACTTGGTCAGCTGTTGATAATATGAACTAGAAGTCTCCGAGAGAATGGGGGAACCTCACAGAAACACGGAACTTCTATGTTGAAGCACTGAAAATGTCTCCAACAGCAAGTTAAGAGTAATAAAGGCAAATGACAGACACCATTCCGGTTCCATGGTGAACATCTTGAAGATACAAAGACAAAAGCATACCCCTCCGAAAATTCTTGTCCTCGGAATCCACCAGACTTTTTTCGTCGAACTTGAGCAGCAGGATCTGCATACAAAGAAATTGGACTAAGCAGCTAGATTGGTATGGTAAAATACAGAGGACTTTCAATTGCAAAACCAAGCATCACAAATTAAGCCGAACTCCATCAAACAATCACCCAACTCCAGTGCACCAAGCTATAATCTCATGATCACCAAACCTACCATCAGGTCCGAAACACGCATTTGCACCAAGCAACTCAATAAATCCCGTTAGACAAAAAAACTAAAATACTTGACCTTCAGGAGTGAGGTAGAGCCTTTGAATTTCTCCATACTGAGACAGAATCTGACGAAGCTTCAGAGGATCCATGTGCGGGGGTACCCGACTTAAATAGCAAACACCGCGCCTGTCCGCTTTTTCCGCTTCCTTTAGTAACCGCTTTTTCCTTTTCTCCTTCCGTTGATCCTTCTTCTCCACAGCTTCTTTATTCAAGCTTGAATCATCTTCACCTTCGGAATTTGCTCTTGCAACCGCTAGTTCTTCTTCCTCAGTAGCCATTCTACCGAATACGAACTCAGGTCTCAGTTAACCAATCGCTCAGTAAAGCTACAATTAGTGCAAAAGAAAAAAAAGGTGAGTTTTAAATATTCCGGAGAAAATTCTGCAAATTGAATCGAGATTTAACAGGATACGTAAGCGCGAAATAGTCGTACCTGTGTGAAGAAACCCTATTGTTCGTTTCCCCCTTTCTTTTTTCGCTATGTTCTCTTCTCTTCTCCTTATTCAAAGTTGAAAAACTCTCTCTCGATCTCTCCTCTTTTTTTGATTTTTCATTTTGTGGTGTCTGCATACTATTATCTGGACTAGGCCCATTTCAAAAACCAAATGGGCCTATTTTCTATCAATATGTGGGCTTTAAAAGAAAGATGATTCAACTCAAGCAAATGTATTTTATTTGTTTGCCCATTGTAATAAATAATGTCGATATTCTATGAGACTAAATTTAAGGTGGAGTTGGAATTTGGGATCCTTTGGGCGAGAGGGAAACTTTTGCTGATATGAGCAAGTACGAGTGAGAATACTACTTACCACCCCATCCCCATGAGCTTAATGAATTTCTTCAACTACTCATTCTTTATAGATTTTGAAAATATTGCCCAGCCTTTATGTTATTGCTTGTATTTGGCTGAGAGCTTAGACTGGAAATTCTAGCTCCTTCCAATCACATCACATAGCAAGCGTGGTTTGTATAATTTTTGCTTTTCCTCAAGAAAATAAAATATTTCATAATAAAAAAATATTGTCAATTGGATTTACTAATGAATTCTTTATTGAGATATGAGATGTGGGTAATTTGGTATAAACTCCACAAATACAACATATTTTCAATGATAATAATAATAATGAAGAGTAGTTGAGAGTGTTTGTGATGGATACATCATACGTATATAGAAGCAAACTTCTCCAGCATTCAATAAATGGAGCGCATAAACCCAGACATGATTCATTTTCCAATAAATGAGCTGACATTGAATCAATTCATTTGCACCTCATTTTGCAGGGGAAGAAAAGGAGAGGTGATCAGTTTGATTGAGTAGAGAGAGAAAGAATCGTCGGCGAGCCATAAATTCGCCACCCACCAACTCACCCAACGGTTAGTCTTCATCTCTGCTGCATTCTCACATATTCATCACATCTTATCCATCTTTTGTTGATTATTAATACTACCTATTCCTAACAACAACTTCTGCAATATTACTCTACACCAAAATTAAAAAGCTATACAACTAAACAAAATAATATGTGAGTTTTTCTGGGAGATCAATAACATATCATAGATCAACATCACAGACAGACAGCACTACATCTCTTGAAATCAATATGCAAACAAATTTAAGTACAACTTAAGGAGGCAATTAAACAATAGAAGCAGCAGCAGAAAGCAGGCAGCAGGCAGCAGATCTCCAACGTTTCTTACAATTGAAAAAGAAGAGGAGATCTCGAAGCACACCATATCAATGCATGTATATATCAAGCATTAATTAATAACTCTTGGAGCTGGAAGGGAATAGCCAGAAGAAGAGAAGTCATGAACATCATGATCATGTTGGTGGGTCTTAACATAATTATGATGATGATGATCAAGTGCATACTTGAAGGGAGTTGGAGTGACCTGCATGAACAGATAATTCCCAGCAAAAAGATCACCAAAATGTGACTGACTTTCCTTCAACCTCTTGTACATCTTCTTCCATGCAACCTTCACTACCTTTACTTTTCTTCTCAACAACCTCTTCAGGTTTGGGATTTTCACCCTCAGTTTTCTCCTCACCTGAAATCTTCTTCTGCTGATCCTCCCTATCACCTTCTCTCTGATGTCGAAATCCTCGTGATCTTCGTCCAACAAATTAATCTCATTCTTCAGTCTCTTGTAGGATGAGGCCATGGCGCCTCTCCCTGGTGGTGGTGGGGTGAAGAAGACCAAAACTTTCTTTATCTGATTTTGAAGAAGAGATGAGGAATTAGGAGAGATGGATGGGGCGTCACTGTCATTTTCTGTAGCAAATACACATACGATGGACGGATGGATGGATGTGTTTATGTGATGGAAGTGGTTATTAGGTTCGCAGTTTGTTGGGTGCAGCATTCATTGCATTGCAACAGAGATACTTAATTTGAGCATATATATATAGAGGGTTAAATTCATTTTGACCCTTCTGATATATTAAAATATCAAAAATTTTCCTATGAGATTTTTAATAATCATACCGTCTCTTTGTCAATTTAAACCTATTTTTTCATAAATAATTACTAAAATGCCTCTTTTAGTCAACTGGTCAAACTAAATATATTAATGTATAATAATTTTAATTTTAATTTATAATTATTAAAATATATTTATAATATATATAATTATAATTTATAAAAAAATTTAAAATAAAAATTATCCCCCACCCACCCCGCCTCCCACCCACCTCCAATCTTCTTCCCCGGCCAACCCACCCCACTCCTCCCCTCCCCCAATCTTCTTCGGCGAACCCACACCCTCGCCTCCCCCCTGCCCTCTCCTCCCCTCGCCCTTTGTCTGTCTGGGCAACGCCAGTCGTCCTCGCTGAAGATGGGCGACGACCGTCGCCCTAGAATTTTATAATAAATTCGCAATCAAAAGTACGTGTAGTTCAATTTTTGTACAGAGGAGATTTTTAAAATTTTATTTTATATCACATGAGGGCTATTCAATTTCTTTAATTTTCATAGGCTTTTTTAAACATTCTTATTACCGTAGAAAGGGTGTCTGAATTTTTCCTAGAGAACAGGAAAGAATCATCATCACATGTCCCCTTTCATAGTGTTTGTGATGGACCCACAGTTTCAACTCCATTAATTAATATATACAACACCACATGAACATCTGCCTTTTGTTTGTATTTCTGGTGAAAATGGTGGACAACTTCAACTGCCTCTCAGCCTCTCTTTTGATTGGCCTGCCCATTCCCCTAATTCTACTTCATATGTAGATATTAAATTACAATGAAGAAGTGACTAATGAAATATTCTTATACAAACTAAAGTCTGATCCAACTCAATCCGAATTAGAATTATATATTTCTTCAGCTACAGAGAGTAGTGTTTGTTGTATAGCTTTAATTATTACAGGATGATCACCTGGTGCCATCGTACAGGATCCCACGACCCATACTAGACCTACTCCAGCATCAGCTGGATGGATCTATCCTGGGTGCCATATACATTAGATCTCCCATATTTAACCCCACTGTTGTACTTTGGTCCATTGTTGTACCAAAACAGACAATTATAACACCATTTTGAACCATCAAGACAGAATCCACAGCAAAAAAGGCCAAACTCATAAAAAAAGTGCTAAAGCCAGACAATCCATTCGTATTGGTGCATAATTAAATCAATGAGAACTTAATTTCCATGTACAGTCAAACCGTATCAAAAGAACATACAGTTACAAAAATATCAAAGCAATAAAACTCCTATCCACGCTGTGTTCATTTTGATATCACCAATCTCTTTGATATCAGCCAAAAAATAAAGAAATGCTAACCAAATAATGTACAAATGAGGTAATGCTTCATTTGCGCCACGTCAAAACCCAAAAAAAAAATCGTATCACCTTTCTACATCAAGAACCAATGTAAAGAATTTGATGCTAAGTTGATATGAAGATAGGGGACAAGCAACCTAGTAGAGCTTTATTCTGGTTTGAATTGGACTACGGCAAATTGGACATAGCTGAAGATCTTGGCCACAGTCACAGCATGTCTGTCAAAAAGGGAAAGCTGTTTATTTCACATTCTATGGATCTCCTCCACGCACTGTGTTATACAATACGAAATAAATGAACTTACCTGATGACCACAACCAAAAGCCATGTCTTTTGGGTTGCTAAGGCAGATAGGACATATCTGTAAACACAGAGGAACATAAGTAGAAGGAACATAAAATTTTGGAGGTTGCAACAGAAAGTATGCATTTCTAGTTAGTAGTTTATAGTAGTACATATATATTGACACACACACCACAAATATACCTGGTGTTCGTAAGTAGAGATTGGTGGAGCTGCATCAACTGGAACATTGTGCTCATAGTACGAACTAGAGCTATGCTGGAAACTGGTTGCGCGTGAGGGCTTTGTAGCTGAACCCAAAGCCGCACCATAGACAGGAGGAGGAAGAGGAACGCGCTCAGGAGTATTTCCTTTTCGCCCACTAGATTGCAAGAAAGATGAATAATAACTAGATAAGTCACACACATGAAGGTAGGTCTGTCATGGGCACAGAGACAGGTAGATCCCACTCCTACCCACCCAAATAGATGGACACATGCAAAGAGGAGAGGACGATGAAGTGAAGATTACCCTAACAAATTAAGCTCCATTGTTGCTTTATATTGAGATGGAATTTCCATTAATGCTGCAAGAGCAAATTCTGTCTCTTTCCGAGATTGGTGTGCATTTTTGGACATAATCTCCGTAAAATTGACAAACTGTAGAACCCAAAAGATAGATCAGTAAGGAGAAGAAATTTTCAGAGAATCCTAAAGCAGGCACCTGACCTGGAAATTGTCAAACTCCCGAGCGGGGATGTTGTCGTCAAATTCCTTCATCATGTCCCAGGGGCCATCTCCAACCCCAACCAAAATAATAGATAAAGGAAACTTGCTGCAAATATTGCAGATACATTACTCCAAGAGCATTTTAAATCAACAGATAAAAGACAAAGTATATTTGCTTAAACTCACCTAGCTTCAACAATTGCTTGCACCGTTTTCCGCTCTTGCGGACTTAACTGACCATTTTGAGTATCAACACTTCTGGTAACCTACAAAGATTGCAAGGTTCATGCATACTTTAAACCACTCAATATTAAAAGAAACAAGAACCTCCAAAAATATGAACAAGGTATGACAGGTAATATACCTGTCCATCTGCAATAATCAGTAGAACGTGATACTGGCCTCCACTCTGTTCAACAATAGTAGTAGCCATTTCAATTACTGGCGCAAATGATGTTGGACCTGCAGCAAAGTGATAAAGCGTAAGCCATAAAAATTAGTAAGTGTTAAATACTAAGATCGCAAAATATGCTACATAGGTAATTAACCTGCCAGTTTCAGATGTGGAACAATTTCTCTATATCGGCTTAAGACTTCCTCAAATCCGTTGCAAAATCTCTCATCAGGATAGAAGCTGAATACATCCTGATCATGAGTTGATGCTGCCAAGATTGATTAGAAGAACCAATCATAAATGTTTGGGCTAGCCAATTATAAATTTCAGAAAGAACCACAAGTTTATATATCATGTACTACCATCTCCAAATCCAAAACACGGGATCAAGTTATCATCATCAAAAGCTGCCAAGGTTTTCCCAACTATAGATATTGCTTGTTCATAAGGATTCAGACCACTTCCAATGTGATGTAAGCTTCGACCATTATACGACCTTTTCCCTAATGATGGAACCAAGTCAAAAAATCATACATCTCCACAAGTTCTAGTAATTACTAACTATCAATTGAAAAAGAATAAAATAAAAAGATCGTACCTGTCCATTCGTTACTCTTAGTGAAATCAATTCCGACAATTAGGTTGGAAGACTCAAGACCAGCACGTGCAAGAGCTTCTGTCACCTAATGAAAATATTCATATGTAAAGCATTTGCAAAGGAAAAAACACTAAGAGATTCAGAAGAACGAAAATATACCATCACTTCACCAAACAAAAGATCCATACCCAACACATAAGAGAAATTTTATGGAATAAAGCACAACACCAACAATCAAAAGTACAGACATAGATCAAGTTCTCTAGATTCCAAAACATCAAACCCTGCCATTCAACTCCAGCGAGATTCTGCCCCTTCAAATTGCCACCTATTATCAACATGTTAATAGGATTACCCTATTTTGCTATCTTTAAATATCCATTATTCAAGCTTTTAGTTTTCACCCTATTTTACTAAATATCTTTCTCCACTTTCCAGATGCAGATAAGTTATCACATGTTTAAGATACATGCCCATAGGGAATCAGAAGTTTGTGCACAGCCCCGTATCATCTCTCTGAAGATACATGATGAGGTGCTTTACTTTCTCTACCTTTACACAACAATCCATGTAAATTTATATAGCAAAATCTCAATATAGGCAAGTTACTATTGCTTTACGGACAGCATGCTTGAATTCCCTGCATAAAATAATGACAAGTAGTCTGTGAGGACATTTTCCAAAGAGTCGATCATATAAATATCACTGGAGAAGTATACAGGTACCACCTTGGTCTCTATCCAAATTTGTACTTAATACATCTTAATGGTCATTATACGTAAACAGAATCTTCATTTTCATCATCTACAGAAAAGATTTTCTTGTCTTGAATGTACTTGATGTTAACTATTAAAATAAGCAGTCCTTTGATTCTAATAAGCAGTCAAAATAATTCAGAGTTAGTTCCATCTAGACTAGATAAATATAACATATATTCAGCTTCCCCCAATTCAATCTTTTACCTATGATCAAAAAATAAAAAAATAAAAAAATAAAAAGGGGGATTAACACCCAAAACTGGACATTGATCGTCTAGTATCTTACAAAAGTGCTGATACTCCAGTTTTCTGCCAACACAAGTACAAACATACCTCCTCCAATGAATTATAGTTGTCTGCAATCCTTGAATACCTCCTATCAAGCTGTTTTTGTGGTGCATGCAATTGAAATTGAGGCCCGTTATTTTGTGAAGGAGCATGCGCCTGGGATTGAGTCCCATAATTCTGAGGAGAAGCACAGTACTCATTTTGCGGTGGATATCCTGCCGGTGCTGGATAAGGATGCTGCGCGGGATAGTTTTGAGCATATTGAGAATAAGATGACTGAGCATATTGATGCTGCCACCCAGCTGCAGAACTAGACCGAGCCATTGAAGATTGCCTGCTACTACCCCTAGGGCTAGAGCTTTTGTTTCCCATCGAGTCAGTCTATTCAAAACCCTCCAAAATTCTCAAACAGGACACCCTTGTTTCCTCTATAAAATACCAAATCCGCAACCCCGTCACAATAAACAATCCAAAAAATCCAATACAAGAACAGGTGACTCCGCAAGCCTTAAAAGAATAAAGTATCCCAAAAATCCAACAAGAAATGCCAATTGCACTTGGAATAGAAAAACAGACGATCAAGCAAACTCACCCACAAAACCCAAATTCTATACAAGCAAAAGGAAATGCCCGATGGCAAATATATATGAGCAATAGAATGTTACACCAACCTCTCCTGTTTGCCGCCAAAGAAAATTCAATGAAGTGTGAAACATGACAAGCTCTTAAATAAAAAAAACGGCTTCAGCGAGGAAGACACACGGTTTACAAGCCGTGCGCCGACTTCAAACAGACCCTTAAAGACCAAGTCTCTTCCACGATATTTATTTTTCCAGCAAAAAGTATACCTAGTGATATATTGTCTGGAATAATTCCACATCAAATAGACTTATATTGGTCTTGCAATTCGTTTTCTGAATCGACTACACTCCAAAAACAGTGAAATCTCCGCAAGAAAGGTCATCAAAACACGCAACATGCGAAATTTAAACAGCAATATACACATAAAATACAGGAAAATACAATGAGGAAGAAACGTAAACTGAATGATAACTTTGAATGCCATCAAAATTGAAGTCAGAACCAATCTCCTTACACTTCAAACCCACAGTCTCAATCCTGTTTTCCCCAAATTAATTCAGAATTCAGCACTAAAATGGAGAAAATACCTGATCGCCGGAACAGAGACTGAGAGCATCATTTCTCCTCCAGAAGTGCATTTCAGGACTGGATTGCAAAACGAAAAAAGAAAAAGAAAAATACAGTGCACAAAAGCGTTGCAACTTTTCCTAAAAGTGGATTTTATTTTATTTATTTGATGAAGTAGTTTTTAATTAAATAATATATGGATGGAAGTTTCCTTCATATGCTTTTGATTTGAATGATTTGGGGATGTAAAAGCAATTAACTTTTCTTAAGTCTTCCACAATCTAATTAAACACGAAAACCCACCCAAGGGATATTCTTTCTTCTATTCTCTAGGTATCTTAAATTATATACATAAGCTATGAGTCAAAGACTGATTGGAAGGCACTAATCCAGGCATGCTTCCACGTTTTCCCATTTTCATGTATTGGTGATCCTGTGAATTGGGCTCTCTTTTTTTTTTTTTTTTTAAATAAATCAATTATAATTATATTAAAATTTTAATAATGAATAATTATAACGATTAATATATTTAATATTAGTATTAAATATTTATAATTAGTTAATTATTATTATTATTAAAAACAGATAATTATTATAATTCAAATTGATAACTTTATAATTATAAGAATTTGATTTTGCCAATAATTGCCAAATAAATTAAACATAAAATCAATTGCATTTCAGTCCATCTTTCTTTTCATCGTTTCTTCTTCTTTTTTCTTTCTACCTCCATTCTTTCCCCTCTCTTATTTCTTCCCCAAACATCTTAGAACCCTAGCCCCCAAATTCACGGCAACAAGAAAGACAAATCGGCGACTAGTCGGGTTAAAAATCGACCCACCCATTTCCCCAGGCGTCTTCGTCTCAATCTTTGTTCTTCAGCTGCCGATTAAACAAGACTGCTCACTGAAAGACCAACGTGCCACTGCTCGCCGCCGGGAACCACCGACCTGCCGCTGACGTTAGCCATCGTCTCTTCTTCTATTTTGCGGCCGTCTCGCTTTATCTGCTCTCTCAGGGAAAATTATGTGAGAAGCTTTGGCATGCCCAAGTTAAGGTATCTTAGTTAGGAATTTACAATTGCATTCCGGATGAACCCAATATTTTTCGTGGAGTGGATTACTATAGGGATTTGGATAGATGCTTTTTTATTTATTTTAAGTTTTTGATTAATTTGTTACGTATTTGAGCAGATTTCGAATTGCTCATATTGAGGATTTTCCTGTACGTTATTTCCGCAGGTTTTCTGTGAATTTGACCTCTCATTTTGGGCATTCCTTTCTGACAATTTCGTGTGAACTGGCACAAACTTTTTGGTCCCGAATTGCCAATGGACATGTCTTTAGCAATTTTGATGATATATAAGAATTATACGTCTCTATAAGCATACCAAGTAACATGTGAACTGAATTAGCCATTTCAAGCGAGCTGGAAATCCCATTAGCTTTGACCTCGAGCACCTGATATCCTCTTTTTTCTTCTAATTATAATTAGTTCGTCAAAATTGTTGCAGAACAGTGAAAAATGCTTCTAAGCAGGTTTCCAATGCGCTGCTTTTGCAGCTCCACTGTGTTTTTGAATCCACGACCATGGCTTTTTGTGGGTTTGGGCAATCCAGGGGATAAATTCACAGGCACCAGACACAATGTGGGGTTTGAATTGGTTGATGCATTTGCCAAATCACAAGGAATCTCAATGGACTCTTTCCACTGCAAAGCCATCTTTGGAAAAGGCCTCTCACACATAATTTCTATTTAATCATACTTTACTTATGTCTATAACTTCATCAGTTTGTTTGTGTGTTTACTTTTATAACGAGACTGGATTTTGGATGTTTCCTTCAGGTTTCGTCAATGGGGTTCCAGTTTTCTTGGCGAAGCCTCAGACTTACATGAATTTAAGTGGTGAATCTGTAAGCAATAGATTGAAATTTCTTAAGGAAGAATCTCTGTGTGTGGGCATGTGACTGAAGTACTTATCATTTTTTTGGCAGTGTGGCCCGCTTGCATCTTACTATAAGCTTCCTCTTAACCGGGTGCTAGTGGTACGGTCTTGTGGAGAAATTGGCATCCCATACTCACTTTTTGATTGGCTGGCTACGTTCTGAATTCTGACGCATCATGTTTTGTTGTTTTAGTTTCATGATGACATGGATTTACCTTGTGGGGTTCTTCGTCTTCACCCTAAGGGAAATCATGGAAGTCACAATGGGTAAGAAATAGAAACTTTATGCTTGAAATCGTAGGATATAACTTTAACAGGAAGATGGTGTAAAATTGCATTAGCTTAACAACTTTGTTTATTTGCTTCCATGGCCTTCAGTCTGGTATGTTGTGGTTGGCATTGGCTGTTATCATACAAGAATAAGGATTTATGACCCAGAACACTTTATTCAATATATCAATGTCTTCCTGGACTCTGTCCTTTCAACTAATGCGTAATCTATAAAGAAATTTTTATTTTATAATTGCTATCTGAGACTTACAAATTTCTGTTCCTGGGTCCGATTCTTGCAGTAGTTTACTGTTCCTAGTTGTTGACTGAATCAAGGCATATTTCATGATACAACCTAGTTGTGAGTCTAACCATTCATATTATCGGTGCCACTAGCAGTAGGGTTTGAATTGCCTGAAAATTAGCATGCTTTTGTCATTGCAGAAATATTTACTGTATGGTCTATATATGATAATTTCAGAAGAACGACCAATAACTTGACTTGCTTTAGACTTTAGTGGGTTTTACTCTCTCCTTGGTGAGCTTTATGATCCTTACTTTATCATTTTGCTAGGCTGAAAAGTGTGATCTATCATTTTCGTGGGAATAGAGAATTTCCGCGGTTAAGAATTGGTAGGTTTGGATCCCCAACTTTAGAATTTCGCTGCCCGTTGACCTTGAGTTCAACTATAAATAAGTAAATCAATTGTAATTCTTTTGTAGGTATAGGGAGGCCTCCTGGTCAAATGGATCCAAAAGCGTTCTTACTCCAAAAGTTCAATGCCAGAGCTCAAGGAAGGGTAATTCTATGCTTACATTTGCTTGTTTTCAGATTTTTTTGGCTTTATATGGAGACCCCTTTTCCTCATCAAGCATCTGCATATGGCAAAATGAATTAAAAAGGAAAGAGATTTGCGGTCATGCTGTCTCATTGTTTCTTGTTCCAAGATCATGAAATATTTAATTTGATGAGCAGGAGCTCTTGGGGATGTGCTAATTGCTAAATCTCCCGCTTCCTGGCTTTATAAATTACTTTCAAATCTGGGTTAACCAGTTTCAATGTCTCTCCCAGCCCATTGACTACATCTGTAGTCCCTTGAGTCTTAGGGCGGACAGAGCTAGAACACTTTACAAATAGCTGAGATTGACATCATTGTTGTCATAGAAACTTAATTTGGATTATCTTGGCATGGTTTATTTGCTGTAGCAGTTGAATTGTACTTGTTTTCACATGCGTAGATGGTCAAGGAAAAATCCCAACTCATCATATTATGTAGCAATTACCATTATGGAAAAGTTTATTTTCATACCTTTCTAACGTTTGCAGATTGATGCTGCATTACAAGAAGGTGTTGTTGCTCTGGAACAAGTCTTGTCCAAAGGCTTGACAGAGAGTGCGAGGTGCTTCAATAAGGAGCAGAAATACAAACATATAAGGCTGCAAACAATGCCCGTATGAGTTTATCAAAGGTATTTCTCGCTGAACTGCTCGAACCTTATTCTATCAACTACTTTGATTTTCTTTTAGAAACGTGAGAGCTGAAACTACACCTGCCAATGCTTATGTTTTCACTCCATTTCATTTATAGATTAAGAAATTATACTCCGTGAAGCTAACTTTTCTCTTGTACTTTGTATATGCTTATTCAATTTACCGTTACAATGAATGCTTATTCAAATTACTAATGGGTGGCCGTTTATATAACCCACAGCTAATCATGTACCTGATTGATCATTGCAAGGGAAATCAGCTCGTCGAGTAGCTCCACTTCTATATGTCAGTGTGAAGGAGATAAGAGGCAGGGGAGAAATGAAAGGAGCTGATTTAATGTATGCATTGCACAGCATGGATGGCTTGCTTGAACCATGATGCTCAAGTGCAAATTGTGGAATCACATTTATCACTTTTCCAGATATCAAGAAACCATGTCCAAATGAAGGGATCTTTTATATAAAAAATCCCGAGCTATATATATAAAAAGTTAGTCTGTTAAAATCGACTGACAGTTAATCATAACAATATTTGGAAAGGGTAGACCCGTTTGGTGATGTAGTATACATACTGCATACGGGTATGTATGATTGACGACATGGGCATTGGCCTACGTTCTCCTGTATTGAATTTCGTATCATTAGCCTTACTTTTCAATATGGGAATGCTAAAACCCAACTGCGTTTCATTAATAATGTATACATTTAATTATTTATATGCAACAACTAGGTACATATTTAAAGTAAAAAAAATATATAGAAGTCTGGGCATCAAGGCAAAGGTGAACAACAGACTTTTTCACGATAAAGGAATCACAAATTTGATTCATTGAGCTCCACTCCACCTTTTGGTTTAATTGGGTTTAGAGCATTGATAAAATTATTCAGCTTCATCAATTCACAACCAATAAAAAGAGTTGCCTTTTAAAGCACAAAATTGTCAACTTTGTACACTCGTGAGTAACTATAACATGACTACTACTACTGTCACAAACCTATTATACCATAGAAAGAACATTAAGTACGCAGCATGCATCCTCTAATTAATAAGATGGAGAAAGAGAGAGATCAGAGAGAGATATTAAGCCAAATAAGAGAGAAAGACAGATCATTTTGAGAGTGACACTAAAACAAACAGATGAGAAGCCCATTACAGCTTTCTCCATCAAAGCAAACGCCAGGGGGTGGGGGTTCTAGCAAGAAGGCTGATTCGGTGGCATGTTGCAGCAACGTGGGGCTGAAGAGGGGGCCTTGGACGGCGGAGGAAGATGAGCTGCTGGCTGCTTACATAAAGAGGGAAGGCGAGGGAAGGTGGAGGACGTTGCCAAAGAAGGCGGGACTGCTACGCTGCGGCAAGAGCTGCCGCCTCCGCTGGATGAACTACCTCCTACCCTCTGTCAAGCGCGGCCACATCTCCCCTGATGAAGAAGACCTCATTCACCGCCTCCTCGGCAACAGGTATACGTATATGTATTAATTGTGTATATGCATATGATCTCTGTTAAGTAGCAGAAGCTAGCATGTGATGATTTTGTTTTCTCTGTTTAACAAATCAAATGGTGATGGGCTTAATTTAGACAGTAATATTTTAATTAATTTCATGGCTTTATTTCTTCATTATTAATGTTGAGGAAGCTGATGAGGTGGTAATATATATGAACAGTTCACCTCTTGTACGTACTTTTTGTCCTGGTCATAATTAAGTTGGTTCATTTTCCATATTTATGCAGCTTTCTGAATTTAGGGTTCCACTATTGCTTAGTAAATTATGATCCCACTGTTGTTGTTGTCTATGTTGATTGTGTGAATAAAAAAATGAATTAGTTTTTGGGTGCATGCAGATGCAGATGCAGATGCAGTGGGTGAGTCCTCTGCTTTTGTTAATAGATTAATGAACACCCTTTTGTGTGCTGCACTTGTTTTGGTAATTTATCTGTAGATGGTCCCTAATAGCTGGAAGAATTCCGGGTCGAACCGATAATGAGATAAAGAACTACTGGAACACTCACCTCAGCAAGAAGTTGATCAGCCAAGGAATAGACCCAAAAACTCACAAGCCATTAAATCCTAATCCCATTGATCATAACAAGAAATTAGAACAATGTTATGCTTCCTCAGCAAGTTATCATCACCAGCATGTCCCTTTTGCCAGCGCCCTCAAAGATGGAAATGGAATGATGAGCAAAGGAGATGGGAGCATTAAGTTATAGAAATAGGTGATTTTATTGGCTCTGCAATGACAATTTTCTTCTTAGGCTACTAAGTTAGGACAGCAACTCCATATTGTGCAAAGAGAGGAGAGAACAATCCCTCTCTCCTTTAAATGAATAAAGAATGGCCCTTTTAAAGCGTAAATGGCATTAAAAGATTTTGTTGTATGTTGATCTGAAAAGCACTGGTTTTTTATAAAATGCACAAAGAAGAATAGGGAAATGGAAGCAACATTTATCTTTTCCATTAGAAGCAGAAGAAGGGCTCGACCAAGAAAGTATACACTACAGATAAATGACAAGAACATTTATGAAGTTGATACAAAAGGTTCTATAAGCACTTTAACCTGTTTAGCATGTATTAATATCAGCAAATTTGATGGATTTTAACTAACGAAGATACTTATATGTTAGACGGAAGTAAACCTCAGGAATGCTTGATGTAATTTTTCAAACCACATAGGGTCTATGTATAATTGCACCAAACCTCAGGGAAGGAGAGTGTAATTATCCCAATTAACAATATATGGTACTGTATTGAAAGAATGTATAAAACAAGGTATAATTATATTTATACCCCCTCATCTATTGTCCTTTTACACAAACCACCCCCACCTTTTTCAAAATTACAAAAACTATTTATGACATCATTTAAAATCCCAAAATGGCCCTATTGACCTGGTCAAACTTAAATATAATTTTTTTTAAAGATAAAAATGCCCTTAGGGGTATTTCTGTAATTATCAAAGAATAAAAAAGGTGTCAAGGTAGTATATATAGAGATGAGTAATATGGTCTCCCATAAATTTATTATTATTTATATTAATTTTAATTCAAATTTAAATTATTTTATTACTTTTTTTAATTGAATCTGTATAAAATTACACATTTTAATAATTAAATTATTCAATTAAAATATATTAATAAAATTAATTACTAGATTATGAGTTTAAATTAAAAAATTATAACACTTTATAATTATTTAAAATTAAAATATTATTTATGTCCTCTGATTTTATTTATAATTAATTTTTTTTCTAAAAATTAATAAATAATAATTTAATAAATTATTAAATTATTATTTTTTAAATTATCCCCTTTTCCCATCACCATGCCCTGCCCAACTTCAACTCCCGTCTATGCCCTTGCCCCCACCGTCCGATTGCGGACTATAGCCTCTCCCCACTTGTGCCCAACCTACGCCATAAAAAAATATGCATGTGTAAATATATAAATATATAATTAATTATATCCAATTATTACATATCTATGATATAAATATATATGCATATATGTATATATAATTTATTAATTTTTGTAAAATTTAGTTAGAAACAAAATTAGAGAGTAAATTTTTTTTTAATTTTAAAAATTTAAAATAATTTATACAAGTATGATAATTTTTTAATTTAAATTTGTAACCTAATAATTAATTCTATTAATATATTAATTAAATAATTTAATATTTTAATTATCAATAGCTATGATTTTATATAAAGATTCAATGAAAAAAGTTAAGTTCACATAATTTTTTCAAATTTTTCTAATATTTATTTAATCATGTACACTTAATTAAAAATCATAACCACATAATAACGCGCATATAATGCAATGTGGGCCATAAAATCAGATTAATAACGTGCTTTTCATTCAATTAATGCATCAGATCAAAAACAAAATAACATCATAAAAATAGAAGAGCACTCATATTTTTAGTAAAACTTGAAATTAGTATCTCACAACTCTAGAAATTTAAAGCCTCAACTATTTAAGTAAGGAACAAAAGTGATTGCATTTTATGTTAATGTGTGGAATTAAGAAATCGTGGTTTCAAGTTCAGGCTCACACGACTTTCCCATTTCAGATAATAAAACCAAAAGCAGATGGCATGGCCCCTTTTATTGGTAGAGGCAATTTTTGTTCCACCTACAAAAGAGTTTGAACCCAGCTGGCTCAACCAAATAAAGTGCAAGAAGCGTGACCCCTAAACAGACACGACTTAGGAATAAACAGGGTGACCGGGCCCTCACCCCTTCTCAATTGGATAAAACCGGTTAAAGCAACCCAACCCTCCATCTCTGTCTCACCAAAACATATTTTCCACTTATATCTATCAGAATTATAGCCTTTTTATACCGTGGAAAATTTATTGGCACACAAAAGGAAAATAATAATAATACAACTACTCGTATTAGCAACCACTCAATTCACCCCCGTTTACTTTTTATTTATTTTACACTATGATTCGTTTTTTATAGTCAAGTCCGGTACATATCACTATTTAATAATTAAAAATATAAAAAATCAAGATGCAAATAATAATTACTATTAAAAGAAATGAATATTCAGATGTTGATTAGGTGTAGCACCAACTAAAACCTTATTGGCTAGAATTTCCTATTAGGTTTGTCAAATTAATAAAAAATTAAAATTTAGAGTTGGAAAATGGTGCTGTATTTTCTGTTTTCTTCATTTGGAACCTAACAGAGATAATGTCATTTTAATCTGCAAAACTGCCTGCACAACCTCAATACAGTGCAGTGCACCAAACTGAGAGAAACGCAGCGCACAAGGGTAGTTTCGGCAATGAACTTTGGAGCCCCCGGGCAAACCCCAAAATCATTGGATGCTGCAACCAGTTCAACCAATAAAATCCTCCCACCCCCACGGGATCTGTATAGGCTAGCCACAATTTAACATTCTCTCCGGAGAAAAAGCGCAGAAACCAACACACACACAATCACACTCACAGAGAGAGCAAGCAAGCAAGCAGCAAGCTTGTTTTCAGATACAAGGCCCGAAAACGGCGGCGTTCAACGCCGTCGTCTCGTCGTAACCCAAAAAGCTAGTATATACTCCATTCAATATTGTTCTCCCCATACATAGGAAAGGGACGAGACATCTATGTGTCTATATACATGTCTCCGCCCCCAAGAAAAGCCTCACAAATAAAATAATTAAATGAATAATTCACTTGCTTCATTCTACGGCAATGGATCCGGGGTTAGGGTTTTAGCTTCTCAATAATATCTGCAGAATCCAGCGGAATTCCGTTTTTCATTTTTTTCTTTTGGTTTTCTGACAAAAAGATGAAGCTAAAGGGTGATGTGTTTCGCTCGCCTAGACTGCGCAAGTATGTCTTCATCGGGTTATTACTGTTGCTGGGATTGGTTTGTTTGTACAATGGCTCGCTGTTTTCCACTGGTTTGCCACGTGGGGACGATTCGTTCGAAGACGGCGTTGACCCCGTCACCGGAAGATTTGTTATGAAAAGGGATTTTGATGATGTTTTCGAGGACGACGAGCACAATCCCGAAGTTCCAAAAACCATTCCGGTAAGTAATTTGTTGGAGGAATTGAAGTTTACTTTTGAGCTTACACGTCAATGTTAATTTAGTGGTGTGTATGGTTGTACGACGCCATTTTGGTGTACGAGTTTAAGTGACAGTTACATTTTCTTTCGCTTGTCCCCCCTTCTTCGCAGATTTGTGATTTGAGATATTCGGAGTTGATTCCGTGTCTGGATAGGAATTTGATATATCAAATGAAACTGAAGCTTAACATGAGCTTAATGGAGCACTATGAAAGGCATTGTCCGCTCCCAGAGCGCCGCTACAATTGCCTTATACCTCCTCCCATTGGCTACAAGGTTTGTTAATTTATCTGATTTGTTTTCTTCCGAAATTTGTTCGTGAAGCTTTGAATCAGCCAATGGAAATTCGGATAGTTGGAGTTTTGAATTATTTGCGATGGAACAGGTGAACTATATTTTCGGTTGCTTTAAGAACTTTTACAGGATAGTGATTTCACTTTATATGGAATAAGATTTGGACATCTTTAAATGATTTTGCTGGGCCCTTGTTCTAGTGATGCATGCAATTTTTTGTGATATACTTATTGTCATTTCACCTTGTTAGTTTTGATTCCAATGGAATTTGCTGTTAGAAGTCCAGATCCCAATTAGATGGCCCGCTAGTAGGGACCAAGTTTGGAAGGCAAACATACCACATACACATCTTGCAAAGGAGAAATCAGATCAGAATTGGATGATTGTGGATGGTGAGAAGATAAAGTTTCCAGGTGGTGGAACTCATTTCCATGATGGAGCTGACAAATACATTGCAGCTATTGCCGGGGTGCGTTGAATAGCCTTTTACCTTAAGCTTTCATTCATGTGGTTTACTGTTAGGCTTTTCATATATACATATTTGTTTTATTTCAATAGATGCTTAAGTTTCCTGGCGAAAGACTCAATAATGGTGGCCATATCCGGAATGTTCTTGATGTGGGCTGTGGGGTTGCAAGTTTTGGAGCGTATCTCCTCCCCCTTAACATCATAGCCATGTCTCTAGCTCCTAATGATGTTCATGAGAACCAAATACAATTTGCCCTAGAAAGAGGGATCCCAGCTACTTTAGGTGTTTTGGGCACCAGAAGACTACCATATCCGAGCAGATCTTTTGAATTGGCTCATTGTTCCCGTTGCCGGATTGATTGGCTTCAGAGAGATGGCATCCTTTTGTTAGAATTGGACAGATTGCTGAGACCCGGAGGCTATTTTGTCTATTCATCGCCAGAAGCTTATGCACATGACCCGGAAAATCGAAGAATTTGGAGTTCTATGTATGACCTTCTGAGAAGAATGTGCTGGAGAGTTGCTGCAAGGAGAGATCAAACAGTGATATGGGCTAAGCCATTAAGTAATAGTTGCTATATGAAAAGGACTCCGGGAACTCTCCCACGTCTCTGTAGTTCTAATGATGATCCAGATGCAGCATGGAATGTACCTATGAAGGCATGCATCACCCCATATTCGACAAGTATGTATTTTGTAGTGTCTAATAATCTATATCTTAACCTTAAGAAGGTAGCATATGTATTGAATAATTATTTTCTTATAATTTACCTCAAAATGGAACACGTATTTTTCTCAAGTTTCCCTCTATGAATTTTTGCAGTAGAAACCAATAATCATGGTATTCTTTTCCTAAGAAGAAAATTTTATATATGCTGCTATAATTTGATGCTTTATTGGAACTTTTTACAAATTTTAGGAGAGAGATGCATCAAAAATAGCTGCATACATGGGTTTGTCCTTGATAGTTGAACTTGGAATTTTATTATGTGTATTACATCTAGTGCCTCTTCTGGGTTTTCAGATAGATTATAGGAAGCTAGCTGGTCAGTCTGCCAACCAATTTCATGCCTTTTCACAGTTCTGTTATTCATACTTCATTTCAACATCATTACAAATGGTTAAATTTTTCTTCTTATGTCAAATAATTTCTTTTCCAATACTTTTGAAAAATTTAAATTTGTCTTTGTAATTGGTGGTGATTTATTCCATGGATAATCTGATATTTCCTTTCTTTATTTTACAATTTATGTGCCCCTCTTTTGGGATGACAGAAATGCATCGTGAGAAGGGGAGTGGACTAGAACCCTGGCCAAAGAGGCTTACAACTGCTCCACCACGCCTGGGAGAAATTGGTGTAAGTGTTGAGGAATTTCTTAAAGACACGGTAAGGCTCTTAACTATCTGCTGTGCTCCTGTCATGCAATTTTTCACATGGGAACTTGTACCTTTCTATTTTGGCCTCAACCTATACATCAACTTATTTATATGTGTATGTGATGCAGAATGTATGGCATTACAGAGTGGCTGAGTATTGGAAGCAGATGAAATCTGTCATACAGCGGGACTCATTCAGAAATGTCATGGATATGAACTCAAACCTTGGAGGTTTTGCTGCTGCTCTAAAAGACAAGGATATTTGGGTGATGAATGTTGCTCCAGTTAATGCGTCGGCCAGATTGAAGATTATCTATGATCGAGGCTTAATTGGAACAGTTCATGACTGGTATGCGTTTGTTTTCAGAAACCTTTGTATAGCCTTCATATTAGCCCCTTTCTCGACATTCTTGTGCAAGTTTGCCATGCGCACGTGCACTGTATTACTTGGGTCACCATTTCTGTCTCTTATAACTTATAAGTTACAAGTGATCTGGATTTCCTTGTCTACTCATCTTTATTGATTTATTACTAAAATCACTCTCATACTTTCTTCCAAGTTTGCTTTAAGAGACTTGACTTGCTTATTCCAAATAATTAATTTAGCATGGTATGAGGCCCCCATTGTTGGCAGTCTAACAATCAATATTGTATTTGCAGGTGTGAATCATTTTCAACTTACCCACGCACCTATGATTTGGTTCATGCCTGGTCAGTCTTCTCACAGATAGAGGAGAGAGGTTGTAGCTCGGAGGATCTATTGATCGAAATGGACCGGATGCTACGACCCGAAGGTTTTGTGATCATCAGAGACAAACCTTATGTTATAAATCATGTACGCAAATTCTTGGCTTCCTTAAAGTGGGACAAATGGACGTCGGAGGTGGAACCTAGTGCTGATGCTCTCTCCGCAAATGAAGAAAGAGTTTTAATTGCAAGAAAAAATCTATGGGATAATATTTCCGTGTTGTAAATCTCCTCACTTCATTAGTACATAGTTTTCTGTTTCTATCTACTAGTTACTGGGTGGAAAGTTATATGGCTTCTCTCTTCTTGAGTCTTGATGATATCGTTAGATATTCGGGATCTGTAACATTTTGATTTTTCATTGTCTCAGTATAAACCAACTCCTTCCTTTTTGTATTCCACAGAAATTTCATTCAACAGAATTTGTTGAGGTTCGTTCAGAGGTTGAGAGAAATCTGTGCAAAATAATCTTATTGAGAACTTTCTCTAGTCACAGTTATTGTTGTGATTTCATAGTTTTGTGCTTTCTATGAAACCGCGTAATCAGTGCATAAACAGAAGGGTAATTAGAATAATTTATGAGATTTGTTATAATTATAGTTACCTTCCTATTATTTAAAAAATTATAAATAATTTTTTAAAATTAACATTCGTCTAATGAAAACTGTTTCGTGATAATTCACATTGTATGGGTATTTGTTATCTATTAATTTTTAAAGTATTTATAATTTTTTAAATAATGATGAAATACTTATAATTTTAATAAATATAAAAAAAGATTAGTTGTAATTTACGTTGAAAAGAAATGGGAAACCGAAATAATGGGTGTCCGTTAAGAGGATTTTTGGGCTTGAGGCGATTAGTCGCAGATAGGCCCATTATGGAGCCCAAGAATCGAAGTAAGAGGCACGTGTGTATAAACGCGATTTTCCCGCTAATCCTTCTTTTAACAACAACTGGAAACAATTATTTACCACCTGCAGAGAGAATTAAAATACAATTCTGCTCATTCTTCTCAACATCCGATCGCCTTCGATTCCGACTGATGAGCAGCATTGAGAACACAAGAATATAATGAATTAATTCTGTTTGTGGATTGTGCGAATGATTTGAACTTCGCGCCATCGCCGTTTCTGGATAGTGTGCGAGATTTTTCTCTGAGAATTTCAAGTTCAAGCTCCGATTATGGATTCTGAAATGGTTGCTGCGCTGAAAAACAGCCATGAGAATCACTTCTCCCCCGGATCAGATGGCAGCTCTGAGCGAAATCCTCTCAAGCTTCCGTTTATAATTGGTAAATTCTGCTCAATTCATCCTTCTCATGTGTTATATAGGTTGAATAATGTTTCGTTAATTATAAACTTTGTTGTACGTACATAACTGGTAGTAGTATTATTTGGAGTTCTCGTTAAATTGAAGGTGTTGCCGGTGGGACTGCATCAGGCAAAACCACCGTTTGCAATATGATTATCGCGCAGCTCCATGATCAACGGGTTGTTCTCGTCAATCAAGTAACTGCTTTTGTTTCTTCTTTACATTTTATTGGTTTTCCGAAAGTTTACTAGAAATGAGAATTATCATCATGAGATGTCGAATATAATTTGAGATTATTTGCTTGAGCTAGTTTGATCTATCTGCCCTGTTGCTGCACATATTGCAGGTCAGAAATGATCAATGATGTCGTTAAGTACTTTCTTTTTGTCTCCTAAATGATTGTGATGGTGTTTTCAATGTGAAACTGGTTAATATCAAAGCCACATATGCGCCTCTTTGTGGAAGCATAAAAGTTCCATCTGAAGATACTGAACAGACTCTAAATGTGGGGAAGCAGAAGTTTAGCATTTCATTGTCCGTGGAGCTAATATGCCATTCTTTGCATTTCTTTAAATTTTCGGGTTACACAGAATCACACAATGTATATATAATATTGTATTCTCATGTACGCGGGTGTGATGTTTTGCGCGTATGGTGTAACTTGCTCACCTTCTGAAGAAATGAAGTACATTGTCCAACAGTATTGTCTGGCTGACAGCCTGATACAAACAGTACTATGTGATCAACTCTGGCAGTTCCTTTACTGCAGGAACTTTGGTTCATGGTTTAGAAATTTGTCATTGTTTTTATTACATTAGAAATCTAGGTGGTCTGCAGAAGTAGGAGGAGCAGAAAATGGTTCCTAGTGATCATCGACATCTCAACCCCCAATATTTACTGATTTCACTGACCCATTTACATTCAAGATAATAGCACTGTATTCTCATTTTGTTTTGAAAGAAAGCTTGTTGGTTATACACTGAAGAAAATATAATGGCCACATGGTGTGTGATTCTTAGGATGCATTTTATCGCTCCCTGAATGATGAACAGTTACAAAAAGTGAGCGAGTACAACTTTGACCATCCAGGTAAGCACATTCTGGGCTTGTCAATGTAGGCGTATAATTATATTAGTGATGTCTGCATTTCATTACAATACTAATCATAGCTCCATGGAGCATTCATGCTCTTCAGAAGCCTTTGATACAGAGCTTCTGCTTTCATGCATGGCGAAATTACGACATGGGAAAGCTGTTAGCATTCCAAATTATGATTTCAAGACCCACAAAAGCATTGAACCTGCACGCATGGTACTTTACTAACGGTTCTTTAGTTGGAATCTTTCTTATTTAAATACCAAGTGATCTTCAAGTAATTTGAACAACCAGAAAAGCACACCTGTACTACATTCTTGTTTCTTTCAGAGGCATGCCATTGCATATTCCTGTTCTAATAAACCAGAATCTGATTGCCTCTTATATTTTGTGAGAAAAATGACATGGCTGTAGTTTCAAGTTTTATTACGTGAAATCTTATCTTGAGCATCAAGTACTGTTTATAACATTTCCTACTTGCACAAGGTTACTGTATGATAATCCTCCACCATAAGGATGGAACTGCAGATTTTTCACTAAGTAGACACAGAGACATGCATCCAAGTCTATGTAATGCTGATTTAGGACTGAACATCACATAATCAAAGTTGTTGGAATTCTTAGGTGAACCCGTCGGATGTCATAATTTTGGAAGGGATCCTTGTTCTTCATGATTCTCGTGTACGTGACCTAATGAACATGAAGATCTTTGTTGATACAGGTTCTTCGCTTTGAGCTTTGCTCCGTTATCATTAAACCGTACCGGATGTAGCTGTTGCTAAATGTATCAGTTCCCTTTCAAAGGACATGTGGATTATCATTTTCTTCTATAAAAGAAAAAAAACTAAAGATCTTAATTTGTTCTTTTCTAATATGAATTTTAGCCATCCTGTTTCTTGTTGATGCGTCCAGTTAGTTTCTATCCTCAAGCAATATCAGAAATAAATGTTCCAGTAATTTGAAGAGAAATGATGATAACCTGGTGATTTTAAAGTTTGAAGATTATTTTCCCAATAACTTTGATTTCCATATGATGTCAACATAATTAAATATAAAAAACCGAACTTTTTTGAATGTTTATTCCTTGGAATGAAATAGCAAGTGATTTGCAGTTTCTGTTGCTCTATAACCATCGCTAAAATTTTACCAGTGCAGACTCTGATGTGCGTCTTGCTAGGAGGATACAGCGTGATACTGTTGAGAGGGGCAGAAATGTGGAGAATGTCCTTGATCAAGTCAGTAGCATAATGCTTTTGTTGAATCATTTTGCTACTATCCCCTACTAGGAATTTAGTATCTAGGTCAGCATAGTTAAATAAAGTTTGGGATAGCACAAGTTTCTTGATCGCCAAACTGCACAATAATATAAGGAGGTAATGAGTTGAGAAAAGATTTGAATACCACGCAGACTTGGTTCTCTTTGATGGAAGGGATTTGAGTACTACACTAACTTTGTTCTGTTGCATGCTATTGTAGGTAGGTTGACAACTTGTCTGGAATATAATCTTTTTTTCCTCTAGCATCTCCCACTTTCAAATATTTACTGCATGGAAAGAATTCCTCCTCCCTAGTTATCTCCATCTGCCACTATATTCAGTTCCTGTGATGTAAATGTTTCCCTCAGAGCTAACGAGTACAGTGTCTTTGCAGTATGCTAAGTTTGTAAAGCCAAGTTTCGAGGAATTTATACTTCCAACAAAGAAATATGCTGATATTATAATTCCTCGAGGAGCAGATAATGACGTCGCAATTGACTTGATAGTACAGCATATTCGTACAAAGCTTGGTCAACATGATCTCTGCAAGATATATCCTAATATTTTCGTTATACAATCGACATTCCAGGTATTTTCACTTTTATTTGGATCTTTTAGTTGGATTGGGTGTTTGAAAAAGAACAAAAAGTTAAGTGATGAAATAAAACCTTTTGTGTAGATACGAGGGATGCACACACTTGTAAGGGATGCAAAAACAACTAAGCATGATTTTGTTTTCTATGCAGATCGGCTTATTCGCTTGGTACATCAGTTTACTTTATATTAACATAGTCTTATATGCATATGTAGGTAATAAAACATGGTTTTCATTTGTTTTCTAGGTGGTGGAACATGGTCTTGGCCACCTTCCATTTACTGAGAAACAGATCACTACTCCAACAGGTAACTTACTGATGTGATTATTCCTTACGATTATCCAAGCAAATCATAGCCAGATTGCTACAATCATTTTCTTTTAGGCTTCAGGAATCATGATTTAGCTGACGCTGCCTTCCCCTACCCAAAGACTTCGATAATATTTTTGAGATTCTCAATGTTGCCAAAAATACTTGACCTTCTTCTTCATCAACCTGCAGGATCCATATACTGCGGAGTCGTTTTCTGCAAAAGATTGTGTGGCGTCTCAGTCATTAGAAGGTAATAATCTCTGCATTAGTTAAAGCAAGTATAAAAAACACTTTTTTCCCCCCAAAAGAAATGTGGAAAAACTTGAAACATCAGTGTATTCGTAATCATTGTAAAGATGCTTATTATTGTTCATATCGCTGATGTTCGGAGTTTTTTGGCACAAGTGGGGAGAGTATGGAGAATGCGCTGAGAGCGTGTTGCAAAGGCATCAAAATTGGCAAAATCCTAATCCACGGAGAGGGTAAACATGGTCGTCAGGTAATAATTTCTCACTCATCTCACAATTATCACCTGTACTTTTCCATTCTTCATTGCCGCAACAATCGGTGCAGTTAATCTATGAAAAGCTACCATCAGATATTGCAAGTCGCCATGTGTTATTGCTGGATCCTGTTCTCGCATCAGGTATGCCATTAACCGGGTCTCAAATTAACCGCGTCCAATAACGATCCTTGTCCCATAAATTCTTGTACAATGATCAGGAAATTCTGCCGTCAAAGCAATCTCTGTGCTGCTCAGCAAGGGTGTTCCAGAATCCAACATAATTTTCCTCAACCTCATTGCTGTGGGTTAACGAAATATACACATTTTGTCGCTCTTTTGATCTGAAAGAGCTCTACACATAATCTTTCTAATATATATATACCCATGATCCGATTATGCAGTCTCCACAAGGAATACATGCAGTCTGTAAGAAATTTCCAAGACTCAAGATCGTG
>NW_011628122.1:35362-48551 GCF_000512975.1 Sesamum indicum | reverse complement strand
TGCACGTACTACCAGGCATGGGCGAGTTTGGTGATCGTTATTTTGGAACTGGAGATACTGAATGAGAATTCGTGATTGAAGAGCTTGGTGATTGCTATTTTGGCATTGGTGGTACTCGAGCGTTCCTAAATCAGGAGATATGTAGATGAATTATGACTTTAGATTGCACAAGAATGTCCTCCTCTTCACCTTATTTGTAGTTGCAATGCTTCATCCTGAGATTGAAGAAAAAGAGCAATGATTTCTCCAATACATGTTTCCCCTTCTTCGCAAATAATGATAATGGCAAGCAAATTAATTTGTGAGGCTAGCACACTGAATCCTTTCTCCCGTCTCTAACTTTCCGTCCGCTTTCCACTTAAGTATTATGACAGACATTATCAATCAGTAAATTCAACATGATAATTAAAAACCCTTTATAGTATTATTATGTGTACAGATATGAAAATTTTCCCAACCCTCGGAAAAGAATTAGAAGATAAATTAAAAAGAGCAAAAACACAGAAACAAAATACCCCAGTGGTACAAGTGAGACATCTTCGAATCCGTGCTAATTGCAAGCGCTAAACAAATTGCTACCCCTCGACGCAGAATATCCAGACAGGACTTCACTATGAAAATTTGGTCAACATGATGGAAGCTATCCTAATTACAAAAGAAGATAAAAACGCAGCATTCATCCACGAGTACCACTCATTAATAAATAAAATTTACTTCAGAAAAAAAGCAAACTTTAATACGTTTCATATATTAAATTGCATTTAGCAGACAAAAATATATTTTTCTTAAGAAAATGAACATTCAAAACTCCTTCGCTCTGTCTTACATGGATTAGGAGTCACCCTTGTCTTCCAGTGTATACACTATGATGTTGAGATGTGCATATTTTGCAACTAAAACAGGGTTTGATGCATCTGCACTGGGTTTGGATCTCGGGTGCTATACTTTTCACGCAACATTGGTCTTCTTTTTCTTCTTCCTCGAGGCAAAGCTACTAGGTCCAATTTCTAGGGACATTCGCTTTGTCCTGCATGTTATGAAAAACAGTAAAATGCTCAGAAGAGAAACAGAGTGGAGTTATTTCATGCTCTAATTACATAGACATTGAAATTCAAAGACAGTATTCTAGGTGCCCCTGCCCTTGAGAAGCCACTTCTCTGTTCCAGTTATCACCTAAGGCTACAGTTGAAGGTGTTAAAAAGTTATTAAACAACTAAACATACCTTCTTGATAGCTCCCCAGCTTCATGTTTTGTTTCTTCAGCTCCCAAATCTGGTACAAAAAAAATGTAATTACAAGCCAGAATTGAAGCCTACAAAGTTTATAGTAAACTAAAGAATCAAATCAATTTGACAAACATTATGCTTTCCTGAATAATCGAATCTAGTAAGCTCACGTCTTGCAACTATCAGATTGTAGAATTAGACCTACTAGTGAAGAATTAATTTTGGATGGACAAACAAATACAAATTTTAAGATGCAGGACTGTATTGGCTCTTTCAAACGTGGTGTAAACCTTTTACATGATGCTATTCGTTGATGGAATTCAGCACTGAGAAACGACAAAATTTGATTATTGCATTAGCCCCATCAACTACATTGATTACAGTTTGAAAATTAAGTAAGAAGCCAAATCGTATAGAAAGAACTTTTTGCAATATACAATATCAAGAGTTTCCAGTAATGGCATTGGTCAAAGCATACTATGTCACCTAAGCTTCAAATTTCTCTAGCATCAGTGTTCTTTTATGTATTTCCATAAAATGCACTTCCAATTAATCTGACCTCTCAATTTAAGAAATTTGCGGGATAACAATTAGTAAAGAACTACTTAACCTACTGCAAATGCTTTTGACATAATTAAGATATGTCCTAAACAGAAAAGGATACCTTCTTCACCAGCATCATCACTCTCTGGTCCTGACTCAGAACCAGAGCCCCATCTATCACCCCCATCATCATGGTCCCAGCGTTCCCCAACAGGAGGCATCCAAAAGTCAGCTTCAGTTTCGGAATCACTACTCTTGCCTGTAGAATCTCTTACTTCATTGATAATCTCATCAACATGTTCTTCCTCTTTCTCTATCTTCTTCTTCAAACCACCATCTTCGTTCTTCTTCTTTTTCTTCTTCTCTTTTCCCTTATCCTGCTTTTCCATTGTCCCATTCGGCATTTCTTTTTCAGCCTCCATTTTATCTGTTTATATTATCAATACACATCTGAACTTAAAGACATCCAACTAGCAAACCTATCATATTCTTGATAAAAAAAAAATCTAATTCACAATGTTCCAAGGGAATTTTACTATAACACAAACCTAACATGTTGAGAAAGCGCTTCCCATTTATATGCTTCCATATATGCTCCTCCGTCTTATTGATCGTAACTCCCGTTAATCTGCATATTAACTTCGAACTGCAACATAAAACAATCAAGACCTGAGAGTTTGGTGAAGACATATTTTTCACTAAGGTGTAGAAACAACCACGAAAAGAAAAAAGTTACTAGTTACTCAATATTGACGCATATTAGTTCACAGTGAAAACAATACAATTTGATCCTCAAAGCTTTACCTTTCCACTTTCCTCGGCCAAAATCCAACATACACCCTCTCCACAAAAAAACCTAAAACAAAGAAAAGAAATTACCGTGAAGCAGGGTCCTGTCGGAACATGTTGAGAGGAGGCTTTTTGCCGGCCAGGGCAGAGTCGATGAGGCCCAGGCGACAGTGCTTGGACTCAGCGTAAGAGTCTCTGGCGTGAGCCGGCAGCTCGTGGCCCGTTTCGACACATTTGTACCGTCCGTTCTCCAGATGCTCGAAAGTCGGTGAGCCGAGCAAATTGTGCCCTTCCCTTTGTTCGCTGGGCGTATGGGTTTCTCCTCCTTTCTTCTTCCCCATTGCATACACTCTGAACTCCGTTCTAGGGCTAGTAGCACGTAATTATATCAAGGGGTCCCCTCCAGTTCTTGGCTGCAATTCTATTAAGTAAGAGGGAAAAAGCGGTATTTACGTGTTGGGCCGAATTTTACTATGGAATAAAAGTTCAAACTGGACTCAGGACCCCGGGTTTATGTCATTGGGCCAAGTCTATAAACACCAATTGGACAAAAACGTAATCTGGCGTATATAATAAAACTTTCCAAGACTGGCTATTGCAAATATATAAATATTCTATTTTACACTATCTTTTATAATATCTTTTTTCTGTTCTTGTTTTGGAGGGGGAGATAAGGTTTGACAATCGAACTGCTAGGGACGCTGGAGTACAAGAAATCTGACGGTGGAGATTTACTTATCCAATCAACCAATATTTGACTAGATAACTAGGGGTGGATGATATGGACTAATAAGTAAAGGCTTGGCCCAAGTGCCTACCCAATCCAAAAACATAATAACAGGTATAAAAGCCTAGGCCTAGCAAGGAATGGGGAAGCCCAAGTGTGGTTGTATGATTGGGCCAAATCCTATAAATACTTCAACCACTATTCATTTGTATTTGTGGGTATGCAATTTTATAAATATTAGACCTTTTATTATCTTGTTAGACCTCTTTATTAGAATAATTAGCTCATTTGGACATCAGAGTGTCATGCCAAGACGACCCTGACTCCTCTAACCTTGTATTTGTTATTCACAAATTTCAAAGTACTGGAGGAAGGTCGACCCCATGACCATGATCGACTTGAAGAACATTAAATTGGCTAAACTGTAAGAACCATAGTGGAATAGATTTTGTCATATATTGTGATGATGCATGTGTTATTAACATCCGGAATTGAATGAGATGAAAAATTTGTACAACATAAGCCTTACACTTAATTTTCCTAACCACATACTTTTTCAAAACAAAATTGTAAGATTTTGAGCAAAACAAATTTATTAGTGACTTCCATCAATAAATTGGATCCTACGAATATTCATTGATATTAAGATTTAATGCATTTTGAACATGAAGTAACCAAAATTATATGAAAAGCTCATTGAGAGCAAGATAGAGTAAAAGTAATAGTAGAGTGCAAGAGTATAAAAAACCAAAAACCTGGTGGAACGTTAGGTGCGATGACGACCATGTCCACCACTTTACACATTGAAAGTCGCCTCCAGCCTAAAACTGGTACCAAACACATCTGCACCAGAACTAAAAAACAATCAAGTGTAGCAAGAACAAGGCCAGCCCCTTTGCTTAATATCCGGTAATAAAAGCCAAATTTTACAAAGACTCCATCAGCACACATTTTTGGCATGAACACATTCACCTTTCTCTCCTTATTTAAACAATTCATATTCACAAAACCAAGATTGTAAACACATTTTCTCAGGGCTGTTCATTTCATATATTATAGTCAATCATTTTTAATATGGAAGGAATAATAGAAAATGCAAGAGTCCTGTTTGTTGCTATTGTATTTGTTTCACTGGCATTGGATGTCAAAGCACGACGGATCCCTGCAGCGCCACCATGTGATTTTCCAGCAATTTACAACTTCGGTGACTCAAACTCAGACACTGGAGGGATATCAGCTGCATTTTGGCCTATCCCTCCACCTTATGGAGTCAGTTACTTTCATAGGCCTGCCGGGAGAAACTCTGATGGCCGTCTTATCATAGATTTTATAGGTACAAGTTCAACAACTCCTCTCTTCAAGGTTTTATTGGCATAATGTGTTCGAACTAATATATTTGAGCTACTTGTGAAGCTGAGCACTTGGGGTTGCCGTATTTGAGTTCATATCTGGATTCAATAGGAACAAATTTTCGACACGGTGCAAATTTTGCCACTGGGGGTTCAACCATTCGTATGCAGAACGAAAGCATATTTGAGAATGGCATAAGTCCCTTCTCACTTGATATCCAGACTATGCAGTTTGATCAATTCAAAGCCCGAACCAGTGAACTATATCATCAAAGTGAGCTTAAACTCATGCAAGATAATATTTTCTTAGATCCATCTTCAGCTAGAAAACTTCCAAGGCCAAAGGAATTCTCCAGGGCTCTCTACACATTCGATATTGGGCAGAACGATATTGCTGCTGGTTTCAGAAAGCTAACTATGCCTCAGCTTCGAGCTGCGATTCCAGATATTGTTGATAAATTTGGTGCAGCAATTACAGTAAGTTCCTGTTTGAAAAATATCACCTTTCTTTGTGGCCATCTTACTGAATGTCGCAATGAAAATTTCCAGCGATTGTATCAGCACGGGGCGAGGGCTTTCTGGATTCATAACACAGGACCTATTGGATGTCTGCCAGCAGCCATGTTTTATGTCAGCAATCCGAGCAAGCCTGGTTTCTTTGACAAGTATGGATGCATTAGGAGTCATAATGCCATTGCTCTTGAGTTCAACAGGCAGCTTAAAGCTAGAGTTAACACATTGAGGGCAGAGCTCCCCCATGCTGCCCTGACCTATGTCGATATCTACTCAGCCAAATATCACTTAATCAGCAACACAAAAATCTACGGTTGGTAGAATTTAAGACAATATTGTTTTTCTATCATAAAAATGATTTATTTCTTTGATTCCTGAAATATCATAGTACCTGGAATAACATTTAGTAATGGTTGGCCTAGAAAAGTAGACGACAGTGCATGCAAACGAACAGCATGAATTCTGGCCATTTTTATGAACAGGATTCAGGGACCCTTTCAAGATATGCTGTGGACATCACAAAAACAACATTCACGTCTGGTGTGGGCAGAGAGTAGTGATCAACGGCTCGGAAATCGTGGGTGCCGCTTGTGGCTCTCCAGCAGCATGTATAAGTTGGGACGGGGTGCATTACTCTCAGGCAGCTAATCACTGGATTGCCAATCGCATAGCCAACGGCTCATTTTCTGATCCTCCAATGCCCATTGCCCATGCATGTCTTAAGCATTGAGCATATAGTCCACATTATAGCAAATATTCATGAAAATGTAACTTCCAGTTTTTTACTACTCATTATGCTTATCCTTAGCTCAATCAGAAGCATCTGTCGGGCAGTGTTACCGCTGAAATCATAAAACTGAGTTGGTGTGCAATCAACTTAACTGGCAACTTATAAATGTTCATCTAAAATTGCTTTTGTAGTAAATCCGATATCTGTTCACTCTCAGGTAGGAGTAGAGATAATAGATACATAATTTGAAGCGAAGCCTTCTTTACTAAATCAATAAGCTTCGTGCTGATGCTTCTGACAAAAAATTAGAGTCAGCTAATTACAATCTTACAATCTAACATAATCTCTGATCTTTCTAAAATGGAGTCGCATGAACACTTAATTGGAGAAAATCACCAAAATATCTCAGTAACAAAAGCAAACCATAAGCACATGTCTCAGTTAAAGAAACTTCTCGGCTGGTTTATCTACAGCATGGATGGAATCTGATATATCAGAGTAACTGTGGGGGGAAATTGTAAAGAAACTGTAGCAGCTGAATTCCAACTTAAAGTGATCTAAACCAGGGAGAATGAGATTACAGTAAATCCATTACAAGATCGACTTGTTGAAATTTAGAACATAACCAAAACTCCTTTTTGACTACCTTTAGAACACATTAGTCAACCAGCAGATGTTTCTGTATTAAATATGCAAATCACTTTCGTCTCATGGAATTTTGTGCGTCAAAAGCACATGGTCTCTCTCTCTCTCTCTCTCTCTCTATATATATATATATATATATATATAACTGATGTGGCTGTCCAAAACTCCAGTCCTAGAATCAGAACAGAATTTGGTGCTGTGATGGAATTGTTCACAGTTTCTGTTCTTGGGCTCTTACTCACATCGGCATTCATAGCAAATGCCGGTGAGATAAACTCACCAGCCTGTGTTTACCCTGCAATTTACAACTTCGGTGATTCGAATTCAGACACGGGCGGAATAGCAGCAGCATTCTATCCACCGGTATTGCCTTGCGGCCAGACTTACTTCCATAGACCAGTGGGAAGGGCCTCTGATGGCCGTCTGATCATAGACTTCATTGGTAAGAAATTTATCCAAGTCCATGAAAATAATCAGTTTCACCCTATTTCTTTCTCTGGGATCTCATCTGTATCCAACTCTTGAAGCTGGTCATCTGGGGCTACCATATTTGAGTCCATACCTTGATTCAATAGGATCCAATTACCGGCACGGTGCAAACTTTGCAACAGGTGGTGCAACCATAATGCGGCCAAACGAGTCTTGGTTTGACAATGGAGTCAGCCCCTTCTGTCTTGAAATCCAAGTTGAGCACTACACTCAGTTTAAAGAAAAAACAGCTTATTTCTACAAAGGTCCAAACAGAACTCTCTTAAAGATATAATCACATTGATGCCTTAATTTTTCTTCACTTGGATTTATTTTTTATGATTTTCAGCCAAAAACAAGTCTTTCAAGAAAATGCTGCCGAGGCCTCAGGACTTCTCAAAGGCTCTTTTCATAGTTGATATAGGGCAGAACGATGTTGCGGCAGTTCTCCGGAAGTCAAGCTTTGAACTCCAGAGCGCAGCTCTACCTAATATAGCCAGCCAGTTTACAGCACAAGTCCAAGTAAGCTGCAGTATAAAAATGATAAAAAAAAGCAGTTAATACTATTTTCTTCCTTTTGTTCAGAGCTTTTTATGGGCTGTATTGCATATGATTAACATGGCAGAACCTATATCAAAGAGGTGCAAGAACTTTCTGGATACACAACACCGGCCCAATCGGCTGTTTGCCGGTGGCCACAGTTAAGGTGCAAGATCCTGTGCCAGGGTACCTTGATGAGCATGGTTGTGTCATGAACCAAAATGAGATAGCTATCGAATTCAACAGACTGCTCAAGAATGAAATTGTCGAGCTAAGGTTGAAGCTTACTGAGGCCAGGATTATCCATGTCGATATGTATAGGGCCAAGCATGAATTAATCACCAATGCAAAGAATCAAGGTGATGATTACTTTCTTGAGTCAAAGTTTTCTGTGTGTTTGGATCATGATTGTGTGAATACTGAAATTCATTGTTTCCAGACAACATGCTGGCTATTGCTATCATGATGCATGCATTTTAGTAGTTGAACTATGGCTTTCTTCAAAATATGTTTGGTTCAAGATTTGAGAAAAATAATTATCACTAATTATAGTCGTACCCGATGCTAATAGACAAACCTCGTGAACAAGAATCTGCTCTTGTCTGAAGAATTTCAAATCACTCATATTATCACATGGTTGTTTTAAGTCAAATACTAAAGAGAGACAAAAATTAGGTAGGTGAACTCCACCAACCCTCTTCCTGAACTTTATCCCAGAGAAAAAAGACTTGTAATTTCAATTTTTGAATGAGATTTTCGTAGAAAACACAGCAAAATTACTTTTTAATGAGCATCGTTTCTGTTGTTCACAGGGTTTGAGGACCCTTTCAAGATCTGCTGCGGGCATCATGGAATAGGCTATGATGTTTGGTGCGGTAATAAAGCAAATGTAAATGGAAGTGAAGTCTTTGCTGGTTCTTGTGCTAATCCTTCTAAAGTCATAAGCTGGGATGGCGTGCACTACTCTGAAGCTGCAAACCGTTGGATTGCAAACCATATCGTTGATGGTTCTTTCTCCGATCCACCAATACCAATCTCACGAGCATGCCAGAAGGCATAGTCAAATGTTAATTGTCAAACTAACGACGTTGTTTTACCACTAAAAAGCGGTTTAACGATGTGCAAGCATTTTTATGAACATAAATGGATCATAGCAGCTATCTTAATTGTGGTTAACTTGGTTATGATCCTCGATTAAGCTAACTTAAAACAAAATGCACCTTCAATTCTATAAAGCCTCTTTTAGTAGCATGGTGACGTAAACCACAAAAGACATTTATTATCTCATAAATGCAGTTATATACCATGTAACATCTTAAGTACTTTCTTCTTTAGTTGTTCAGTTATGGCTTTGCCAAGAAGGGCAATTTCTCAGTTTGACGCATAATGCATTGCCGCACTCAGTCACTTGAGAAGTCGAGTACAGCCTCATTTAATTGTTTTTGACCTATTCGCATAAATGTTCCATCCTCACCAGACCCAAAGCACCTATCGGAGAAATCAGGTCATTCCTCTTTTCATCCTTTGATTATATGCCCTCTCATCCAACAATCAACATCCAAGAATTTCATCAATCCTAATTACTGAAGCATTATGCATTACTGTGCAAGAAAGTAAATTGGATGACTAATGCTGCTCTGGAAAATCCATGTGTGGTGATGAACTAATGCTGCTCTGGAAAATCCATGAGTGGTGATGAACTAATGCTGCTCTGGATTAAAGTGGATACACACTGGTTCTTTTTCTTGTCATTATAAGGTTAAAGTAAATACATTAGGCATAAGCCCCTCACAACTTTTTACAGCTATAAACAGAATATAATCACTGTCGATATCCTTCGGGGAGAGGAACAACCCTGTGGAAGGGTACCGATCGTTGAGGCAAAGATCCATCCTCCTCATCATCATCAAATTCCAAAATGTAGCTGTCAGTGCCAAAAATGAATTCCCGTAATAAGTAATAACATATTGTAATATCAACATGCAGCTTTAACTAATATGTCACATTATTTTCCGTTGCATCAGAAGAAGGTAGCATTTAGAAACAAAGAGAAGTAAAGTTACTTACTCATCAATCTTCCTCTGAATGATAGTAAATCACAAGCATCATGGTATACATAAAAATAAGAAATAGTTAGTTTCCCATTATTTACTTTGCATTATGTTATCTATACAAGCAACAAATAATGAGCAAAGCATACCTTACGAGCCTGGACAACAGTTGCTTTATATAGTGCAGTGGTTTCTGGATAAACTGCCAAAACATGTCTTCCAGGAGGAAAGTCAGGGACACTGGAGAGATCGTTGCGCTTAGGAAAAGGTATAATATGTGACATAGGCAACTTGTATTTTCTGAAAGCAGCAAGACAGAGAAAATACATGGCGTGATTGAGTGTATGTCAAAATCATCCAGGATATAAATGTAAAGGGTAATTCTAAAGCCTTGTCTTATCCAATGAGCTAATCATGAATATTGAAACAGAATGTCAGCAGCGCCAAAGTTAGCCATTAAACATAACCATTATGCTTTTGACATATGGATTTCTACATAAAGACAGAACAGGGTATCACAAACTGCAACAATTAATGCATGCTAGTGGACACATATACATTGTAAACTTATGCATTATTAGTTTGTGGAACATAATTATAGTCATCAATTCATCATACCTAGAAACAATAACCCTTCTTATTTTCAAATTTTCCTCTACCTTTCATTTAAGAACTAAAATACAACTGTAGACAATCAATTATAGCATACCGCATATCTGTCAACAATGACAAATAGATGCATAATTTACTAAATAATTAAAGTAGATGACTAGCGATCGTGGGAGGTCAAATGCTAGTTAAGGAAATTCTTCATTGTTTACTCATCTATAACTGTCAGCAAGACCCAAATTGTTAGCTTATACATTTCAAATAGGTTTATAAAGTGTCGTGCGAATGTCATTTTATGTCAAAATCAACAGGTTGCTTGCTTTAGGTAGAGCCATCAAAAGGAAAAAAGAAAGACACAAAATATATCTTGAGCTATGCAGTAAGTTGAGAGTAATACCGGGTGATTAAACCAAAATAAATCAATACATCCAAAAACAAGGATAGAAGAAAGTTCCAACCTCTGTCCAGTGCTCTCTTCATCATCACCTGGTTCCTCGTCCAGGACCTCAAATCTACATAGAGATACAACAATGAGAGGCAAAATGAATAGATGTATCAGTGCAGGCCCCTAAAATAGCATATGCAGTCTGATCTGCTTATTCCTATCTCATACCAATGCCTAAAGTTTTCTCAATGCTTCCAGCAAGGATTGAGAAGAGCTTGCTGATAAAGTTGTCACAATCAAGGAACAGCACTTACTCTCTTGTTTCCTTGTCAAAATGGATTACTTTAACAACGAACCATTCATCCTTTCCTGCATCCTCTTGAGTGACCCTTGCTGCCACCTAAATTATGTGCAATTTTAAAATCCGAAAGACATTTGCATCTCCAGCACCATAGTAATATTTGCATTACAATGGTATGCATATATATATATATATATATATAGAGAGAGAGAGAGAGAGAGAGAGAATGTCCAATGTCCAAGCAGACAAAAAAAAATTGACAGGAAATGATTGAGTGGATAAAGAATGTAAGCTAAACACATACTTGTTCACCCTTTAAATTTGCTAGAGACTCTAGGTGGCTTCGCATGGAAGGAGACTGTCTCGGGATTTCTGAATCAGCCTTCATTCTCTTTTTCTTATGCTCACTGCCTTCTGTGGTTCATCAAGTTTTGAAGTTATATTGAGTAGAGATGAGTTACATGGACAAAAGGTTCCAGAAATTAATGAGAGTCACCAATATATAGGCAGATACCGTCTAATTCAAGTGTAATTTCATTTTCTTGAGATTACAACAATGTAGACTTAATACACAATGATATTGGACCTCGTGCTACTGTTGAGGTGGATGAATAAATTAAATATGCCTAATGTGTGGCCATACCAGAAGAATGAAATTCCAACTAAGATCAGCTCACAGCTTTAGCAGTAATAAAATTTTTTAATACCACATAGACAGAACTAGTACGTCTGTTACAAAATTTGCTAGTCAAAGGTACAAACCTATCCTTCTTCTATGTTGTCCTTGCGCTCCAGAAGGCATTAATGCATCCAGTTGTCCTAACAATTGACTGGAAATCCTACAGATTCAAAGAAACAATGTAGCTCAGAAGAAATGTCCATCACAATGGATGGTTTAATATAATTACGAATGAGGATACTGTGGTGTACAAATAAGAAAGAATGTTGATTGGTGTCTGTGCCTGTGCCTGCTAGGCAAACAGGAGTTAAAGTTGAACCGAGTGATTCTCATACAAGATCCAGATACTAACTTCAGCAGTATCTCCGACTTAAGTCATTAAGTTGGTTGGAAAAATTGCAAACGAAACTAAAGACTGAGAAAATCAGAAACATCTTAAATAGGGAATAAGGCAAACTCAAACATACGTCACTTCACTCTCAGATAGCTCTTTTGCTTGAATATATAACATCTTGAGCCGTGATAGTGAATTATCACCTGGCTTTTCAACCACCTCTGGAGCTGCATGCACAAACAAAATAGCAAAAACATTAAAGAACTCAGAGTAGAGGATGGGCCATATAACAGGTTGTAAGGATCACGAATCTTTTCTGATAAAGGACAATTTCAAGTACACCAACAAGAACTTCATGTTCTTAAGACAGTCAATTTAGTTGATAAGGATATAAATGAGGTTAAAGGATCAATCAAGATACCCCAAATTCAGCTCATTACCTTACTAAAACAAGGTCGTCATTTAATTTATGCAGCTTAGCTCAAGCTAACCCAGTAATCTAACAGCTATTACAATAAAGAAAAATATCAAACAATTCGAGCTCTTTAAAGCTCATTCCAGATTGGCTATCAATAATTAATCAATCAAAGCAAGCTCAAATAATACAACTTTCAATTCCAGAAGCTTTAGCTGTAGAGGAGATAGCAGATTACACTGTGCACATCCATAAAGCCCATACATACACCCGTCTCTCGTCCAAAATAATACCAAGCATAGTGGAGACAAAGAAAACCAATCCACATTCCTTCTAATTAAAGACAACCCAGAAAAAGACACAATCCATAATTCTGATCAACAATGATTTGAATAAAATAATAATACCAAAAATGCAGCAGATAAAAGTTGCAATATGGTAAACCAGGACTCACTAGCTTGTAGCTTCTTGTGCATCTTGTTGATCTCGATGAGCACCTCTTCCTGCTCTTTCCTCAACCGATCGAGCTCCTTCGAGTTGTCCAGTATTCCGGCAATATCCGGCGACGACATGGTCCTCGCCCCTCCTGGGAGATCGTGCAATCGTCACTAGCTTATTAGATTCGAGAAGGCTACTGAATTCAGTTTTGGAAATTCATTGGGTTGAGAATCGAGACCGAGACCCAGACGAGAGAGGCTCTAAGTCATTCTCTTTTTTAAGGAAAATATTATGGTTTAAAGATATTTTTTGGGTGATAGAATGATGATAGTTTGGGGATTAATTTCGGCCTTCGGGGTCAAACTTGGAACTACATGATGCTCGCCACGTGTCTACCCATAGTCAGGTGGGTCGTCTATCATTGACGCCCCCCCAACCCCCAACCCC
>NW_011628122.1:17628-35268 GCF_000512975.1 Sesamum indicum | reverse complement strand
TCTCCCCCCCCCCCCCCCCCCCCCACCCATTACATGTATACAAACAAGTACCACTATTTTAATGATCTAAAAAAGCTATCACAATTCATTGAATTCCATCTTTTTTCTTATTATTATTCCAAAACCATCTTATTTATTTATTTAATATATACAAATAAAAATAAAAAAGTATATTGTAGCAAAAAATATTACTTACATATATATATATTAATTAAAATAGAAGTCTTAATATTATTTTAAATGAAACTTTTAATCCCAATAATTTAAACTTATTGAAAGTATAATGACTATTTCCACGACTGCCCTAAAAGAAAACTTAATTTACATTTTAGTCCTCCAAGTATGAAGATGATTGCCTTGCATAACGACACTGTCTAATGGGCTGGATTTATAACTACAGCCCGAATTTTTTAAGCCCATAATCATAGTGGAGCATTGTTCGGCTGTATAAGTACTCTAGCCCAAATTTAAAATGGGCTTGGCCCATTATAATTGACAGTCGGACGCAGCCCAAAAGTGGGTCCAGGATGAAAAATAAAGGAGAAATATGTTTATTAGGATGAAAAATAAAGGAGAAATATGGCCGGCAAAATTCAAATCCTTAAGACAAAACCTCCATCCCAACATATATAACACCAATCAAACACTTTAAAAGCTTCCATTTGGATGTTGGGATTGAGTAAACCCAAATCTCTAAAAAAAAAAGAAAGAAATTATATATTTATATGGATATTATTTATTACAAGATATTTTAGTATGCAACAATAAATCCCGTCTTATTTTAATATAATCCTTTATAATAATCAAATTTTTGAAATTGTATATGTCGAGAAAATCAAGTTACACATATGTATGTCTTATTCCAACTTTAATTTTCATCTCCAGTAAATGCGTAAATCTCAAGTGTACGAACAATTCTAAAATATCCATTCATAATTATCTTTACACTCCCTAATTTAAAGTATAGTTACACAAATTATCTTTATCTTTTCAAAATTTATATATACATTTACAAAAAATCGTCGGCATTATTTATACAAATTAAAAAAATTACATATGCATTCCTTAAAAATGTCGATATCGTTAGACAAACTATTCCTATTATGTGATTGTCAGAGACAATTTTTGCAATTACTATGTAAATAGATCATGAATTAAAGACGTAAGCGTAATTATTTATGTGTAGAAGAGAATTACCTAGGAATAATATATAATTAAATAGTTACATTATTATATATATATATATATATATATTAAATACAGGAAGTGGAGCCCAGGTCTGGGGTCTTCCGCGGAACTCGAAATTGTTTTTGTCAAAGACTTGTTCCCAATAATCAACTCAGACAAACATAATTGGAGCAGTGGTTTTTTGCCAGTTTCCAACATTGCAATCTCAATCACAACATCTCTTTGGGAACTCCATCATTTGATTATTTTCATCATTTGCAATTTGCTCTGCCTCCCTTTTATACCATTGGCTGTTTTCTCCATCATTGCTCCCAAACCATATATACCTCAACCTCGGACCGGACCCAATCAGATTTTGAACTTCGATTCAAGATTCTTCAAGAAGGTTAAGAGTCAAACCCCACCACATTCTTCATTCTACACCTTCTCCAATCTTAATCTTCACCTATGTTGTTTAAATTTTTCATCTTTTGTCTGTTTTTATGAAAGCTTCCGTGTTTTTCGCGAGCACAGATTAGTGGCGAAGACTTCAGCAGTGATTTGCGTTTTTCGTACTTGAACTTGTCCTGCATCTAATAGTACTTCCCATTTTTCTGATTTTCAGTTTGGGATTCAAGTTCCGGACAAGGCTGTTTTGAATTTTTATAGTAGTTTCGCATTGAGTCTGAATGATGATTGATTTTTGGATTCCTTTTTTTCATTTTCTATTTTTTTTGTAAAAACAGTGAACATTCTGTATCTTCGTTATAGGGTTGATGAAAATTACTGAAAATTGTGGATTTTTTATTCTTGAAGCAATGGAGGCTTGACAGATACTGTACGTAGAGTGGATTGCGGCTCATCTGCTGCAAAGATTGCGATTAGAATGGGTACGCCTATGCGGAGGTCCACAGTTCCAAAGTAATTCTGCAGCTTAAAGAGTTGTTCTTTTAAGCTGAATTTCGTTGAATTATTGAATTCTTGGATTGTTCCTCAATGATGTTCTAGTTCCATGTGGTTGCAGCAGTTGGCATGTAAGAAGAACAAATGAAACAATGAGGTTAATTATAACGACTTTCGTGGGGATTATATTTGGCTTCCTTTTAGGTGTATCTTTCCCCAAACTTTCATTGTCAAAGGCAGGAGAACTTGACTTTTACTCTTTTTTTGTTTATTTATAGTTACTGTTGCACTTGATCTTGATTTGTCAGTATGATGTTCTGATTTTGTAATAACCTAATAGACTTATCAAGATCATTTTGTTGTATTTCTTGATTCTTTCCAGGTTAATGTATCATCAAACATATTTTCTTCCATTGATCTTACTTATGTTGAAGACAAGCACTCGGGTCTCTCGACCCAAGCTCTGTTAAATATATGGTCTCATCTGAGAGGTCGAAGAGCACGCAAGTCTAATGATACTGAGGTGAGCAACTTTCCTATTTTTTTGGAAGAAGTTGCTTTTGGTATGAGCTATCTCAAGCAATTCTGTTTCAAAAGTATTGAGTCTTAAAAGGATTTATATGATTTTCTCGACCTCAGCAATTTTAGGATCGTCGGGCTGGGGTAACCCAAGCTCGAATTGGTTCTTCACCAGTTATAATAGGGAGACCTTGCTTGACATTATCTCTTATAAGCCAACCTCTTATGAGCTTTCTCAAGACCAATTTAATTTAACTACTTCTAGAGATATCTTCCTATTTACTAGCCTCTGACCTTGGTCTTACTCCGAAAATTTCAAGCATGGGCAGGGTGTGCAGAGAGGCCAACTTCCTGCTGCACTCAAATTTTCTTAATTCTAAGTGATTCTATGCAGATCTGGGTCCCAACCAATCCTCGAGGTGCTGAGAGACTACCACCTGGAATTATTGTACCGGAGACTGACTTTTACACTCGCAGATTGTGGGGTCTTCCTGGTGAGGTGTGTATGCTTTGCCATACTTGCTTATGGTGGTGTTTTCTTTCAATTGCTTGACAATATATAGACCACAAAAGCATGAAGCATTCAGCTTTTTCCTGCCTAACAAAAGTGGCACGTAGAAAGCTCTAGAAGTTTTTCCAGGTTCTTTGGTTTTGCTGTTTCATTAGCTTGATATGAGGGCATTTAGGTTCAGACAGTAGAGGAGGCTGGAATGCTGGGAATTACGTCTGTCAACTTACTCATTTCCAATTGAATTGTGATTCATTTACCACCACTTCTAACAAGAAAGATTGACCAATGTAGGACTTAATTATTAAACCAAGATACCTTTTCACCTTTACTGTCGGCTACGAGCAGAAAAACAACATTGATGCTGCTGTAAAGAAGGTAACTAGAAGTAGTGCTATTTCATCCCTTCTAAACAAGTTATATTTACTTTTTAGTTGCTTGACAAGTTTTACAGTTGACAGAAAACTTCACAATTTTGTTGTTTCACTATGATGGCCGAACGAGTGAATGGGATGAATTTGAGTGGTCAAAACGCGCTATCCATGTGAGTGTGCGGAAGCAGACTAAATGGTAATTGTAAAGCAATTTACTATGTTCTTTCACATCATCTTGTTAATAGTGGTTTGTGACCGATACACGAATTATATTGTGTTCATCTTATTAGGTGGTATGCAAAGCGATTTTTGCACCCAGACATTGTGGCACCCTATGATTATATATTTATCTGGGATGAAGATCTTGGGGTTGAGAATTTTGACCCAGAGGAGTAAGTAGAAACAGCCTATGACCTGCTGCATTTAAGAAGCTGTGCGGATGAAACTGTTTGCTAATGTTATCTTCCTCCATGACAGATATATAAAACTGGTGAAGAAACATGGGTTAGAAATTTCACAGCCTGGTTTATCCCCTGATAGTGGAATGACATGGCAGATGACCAAGAGACGAGAGGACACTGAAGTCCACAAGTATGAAAATCACACTTGTCTAATCTGCATAGGTTCTTTGTTGATATTCACAGCTTAAAATCTTCATTTACTCAAAAGGGACACAGAGGAAAGACCTGGCTGGTGCACCGATCCTCATTTGCCGCCATGTGCAGCGTATGTAGATTACTTGGACATTATCATTAAAGATCTGGTGTTCTTTGTTCAATCATTTCACCAGGTACAAATACTTAACTGATCAAGATGTTTATACAGATTTGTTGAGATCATGGCCCCAGTGTTTTCTCGTGATGCATGGCGCTGTGTCTGGCATATGATTCAGGTAACAGGACTTCGCCTTAATTTTCTATTTCTTGGTGTGTGGAAAGTTGGCCCCTCCCATAAGAGGGTGCCAAGGATGAGGAATAAGGAAAAAGAATGATTTGACAGTGAAATCTGAAATATTACTGTCAATGATACAGAATGATTTGGTCCATGGATGGGGTCTTGACTTTGCTCTTAGGAAATGTGTGGAGGTGAGTTATCACTTCCATAGTACGAAAATCATTTCCTCGCTCACATATACTCTCTTTTTGCTAACTGCATCTTTCTTAAGAGCAGCCTGCTCATGAGAAAATAGGAGTCGTCGATTCGCAATGGATAGTACACCAAACTGTTCCTTCACTTGGGAATCAGGTATCTGTGATATCTCCATCTGAAGGTACTTAGTTTTGTTCTGGGTCCTTCCTAACTGTTAATTCTGTGAACAGGGTGAGGCAGAGAAAGGCAAAGCACCATGGGAAGGGGTATATTCCAATTCCATTCAATTGTTTCACTTGGTTCATGCATTGGAAATCTCTCCTACAACTGCATGAAAATGTGTAAAAGTTTGTTTTTCCCTTTTTGCCTTAGGTACGGGAGAGGTGTAGAAACGAATGGAGTATGTTTCAGGATCGCATGACTGCAGCTGAGAAAGCCTACTTTCAGGCTATGGGAATTGATCCTCCTAACTCCACAGCTCGTTAGGTGGATCCTTATTCCAAAAATGTGTGCCTAAAAGGACCATTCTGATTTTGATAGTATACTGTATGTATCCGATACCAGTGCGCCATTTTGCTGTTACCGGATCAATTCCTACTTGACCTTAAAGTTGCTTTGGCGTGCAAGATTCAAAATCTTGGCCTTGTATTTCTGCTTACTACATGGAATTGGAGCGAGCTAGATTGTTTGATTGCAGTTCTTTGTAGTGTTAAGACTTGAATTGTTCTAAATAGGCAACCTACTTGGATTAGAAAATCAATTCTGGGGTTACAATACAAGGGATGCCCTTAACAACCTATGCCCAGCAAAATAAGTCTCCGTCCTGACAGGAAATTGCTAGAATGCACTGAAAATTTCAAGTGGTATAATTATGTATTAAAAAATGTTACAAATGTAATAAAATATAAAAAAGATTTAATGGTAATATTTCTTTTTTTTTTTGTTTTTTTTGGGAATTAAGTTCTAGCAGAATTGCTTGAATAATTTTATCTTGCATTTGAAGTGGTGGATCCAGAATAACGGGAACTATAAAACAAGAGAATTATATATATCCTTTTGTGATTTCTTCTTCCAACTCCTGAAATTCCCACGCATCATCTGCCGAATACTCTCCTGAAAGCAATGAAGAATGAATTAGAATGATGGAAGAAATCTAGGGAAAAAAGAAATGCACAGGGCGTGCAGGCTTTAAAGGGTCGAAACAGTGAGTGTCAAGTAAGAAGGAAGTGCATTTAGGTGATTATGGATTTCACAAGACATTATAGTTAAGAATTTATATTTATCATTTCTTGTCTAATTAAATAGATAACTCGACCTAAAAAAAATAATAAGCAGTGAGATTAAGAAAATGGTCTTACCAATTGAATCTCTACATAAGGCTGTCAAATGAGCGCAGCTGTAACAGTGGAAACAGGGGGAAAAGGCAGAAAAGAAGACATTATACTCCATTTAGATTCTAATTGTCAATGAATGGCATCTGTTTATTGGTACTGCTGAAGGAGCTTTTCAGAGCAATAGACAAGAAAAAAGATTAGAAAATATGATTTGTATCCTATCCTACCTGCCTAGAGCCTTGCCGAAATCAGCACAAAGGGATCGGACATAGGTTCCTTTCGAGCAAGTCACCCGGAAAACCACATTTTGCCTGCAAATCAAATTGAATGTGTAAACTAATAGAAATAAGTCACTCTACTACCAGGAAGATAAAACACATGCTTCGGACAAGTCCTGGAACAATGGTTGATGTTGAAGCATGTTTATTGGGACAAGCATCTATACATTTAATGCAAGGGAGATACATCAGAGATTGATGTTAGAACCAAACTGTCTTCCAATTGAGATAAGTTTAAAAGGTAACCATTCTAGAATTATACCACATTGGCAGTAAAAACTACAAAACAAAATAAAACCCAATTGTTAACCCCTAGATTCAAGAAAGACAGACGGCATTGCTATGACAAAGTTGTTGACAACCACGTCGAATATGCACATATTAGTACTAATTGTACAAATAAAGTTGTGCAGATTGCAAAGTTGGTGAACAAAAAGTAAAGGTACAACTGATAAGTACAGTGCACCTAGAAGATGCAGAAGATGGAGATGTATGGCATGCCTTATTCAGCATAAATAATAAGTAGTGATAATGCTTATAAAATGTATGAAGCACGAAGAGCAGAAAACCCCACTCACTCTTTAGCTAACTCTCATTGAGCATCAAGCAGGAAATGGAGAACAAATAGAGCATGACCAGAGAAATGTAACTAATTATCTCATAGCTATGACATATGTGAACACAACCACCAGATCTAAATACTAGTATCTTGAGACAACCTGTCATCTAAACTTCGTTCAACATCAAATTGGAAGATTGAGATCCGTCTCGGCGAAAGTTCAATGCTTTCTCCTTTTCTAGCTTTCTCATACATCCTTTCTCCACCAACCTATCACGTGAGAGAAGTCACAAGAGGAATAAAGGAAAGCCTCAAATTTACAGTTCATTCCTCTACCAACAGTTATTTAAATATCTTTGGAAAATGCAGAACATCATCAATAAACTATGTTTTAATATACATCGTTTATAATCCATCACACTAAGTTCATTGTATAACATGTGAGTTTAGCTTCCGAAACAGTGGTTAGTTCCATGAGTATTCTCTTTATGCATGGAGAATAAATCATTTGGTTTTTCACTCTTATGTAGTGAAAAACAACAAGTAATTAAAACCCTTACTAGGTATAACTTTCAGTCCAAATAAGCTCAGAGCTGAAGATTTGCCACAACAATCACCATACGCAGTCAGAAAATGCATTTTATAACAAAAATCATCCTTTGTTCCTCTTTGCCACTCACTTATGCATCATCTTTCTGAGTGCTAGAATGCAGGCTTACATAAGGAGCAGAGTGTATTTTCCAACAAAAGAAAGAAACCAACCACAAGCTATGCTGGCAGATCTTACTTTGATAGCAGAGAACATTGGAGGGACTTGCCATATCTCTCCACAAAAGGATGCAGCAGCTTTCTTTATATCGTCATCCTTGATATGTTCCCAAGGCTCCCTTTGGATGACCTGGAGAACAAAATCCAACAATTTTCAATTATTTAAGTTAGCATGTGAATACAACAGAGAAAAGAATGATGTATTATCGCCATCTTGCCAATGATAAGTTTTGCAAACTAAATACACCACCATATTATTGATTCAAAATTCAGGTATCGACAGCTACTCAATTATACAATATGCTTCTGGAACCAAAGAATTGAATATTACCTTTTGTTTCACATGCCAAAGTTCAGTATTAAGCTAGTTGGCTGATGGATGAGTATCTAGCACCTGCATCTACTTTATACTAAATCCCAATAAAAAAAGAACAATGACTAACTTCTAGTCGGCTGAGTAAGACACAAGGCCAGCATGTTACTTCCTAGTTCATCTTTTCTTTTTCAAGGACAACAAACAACTCAAGATGAAGACCTTGAGAAATATAATAAAGTAGGTACTATTTATATTCAGGAAAATAAACACACCGGTGAATCTGCATCCCAGGTTGAGGTGGCTTCTCCTAAACGGAAGATTCCGCTGTATCCCTTTATCATGCCTTGGTATCTGCAACAAAAAGATATTGAAATATTTGGAGAGAGCCCAAATATAAGTTTTCTGGGAAAAAAAAAAAAAGAAAAAGAAAAACAGGGATAATATCTTCTCTCTTTATACTCAATACAATCTTGGGTTCTATCGGAAAAACAATGGCAACTACAGATCAAATTAGTTCTCCGGCAATAGAGGTTGAGATGCACATCCCAGGTTACCTGTCAACCAGCTTGGTGGCTTTACCAACACATACAATCAATAAACCAGTTGCCATGGGATCAAGAGTTCCAGCATGCCCCACCTGTGGAAGATAAGTTTGTGGGAGTGGGAGGAATATCGTTAACTTCATGGGTGTCCAATGTTGGGGCTAAAGTCAAGACTCACCTTTTTCACTTTAACCAGACGTCGCAGCTTCCCACAAACTGTAAATGAAGTCCAACCTGTTTAAACTGTCTGTTAGCTTAGAACTCTCTCCTTGTTGAAGCAGTTCGGAAACGCTAGCATTAGAAGAAGAGGAAATAGCAAATTTCTGGTGGAAGAGTTTTCATTGCTTCTGCAGTGCAAGTGTTTAAAGGCCTACATAGGACTCAACATCAAAATGTCAACTAGAACACCAGCTACACTCATCTGGAGTAAGGAAAAGCAAATATCTCAAACAGCTTTAGCTTGCAAGTTGGCAACTTATGTGGTCTTCTTATATACTAGCTCTAAAATATTATTCCTATTTTTCTTTTCTTCTTCTTGGTCAGTGTCCGTCTGTATCCTTTATTAGGTACACGTACATAAAATTTTGAATTCTGTATTCCAATCAATCTGATGACGAAATTCTGATTCAAAATTTAACATCAGAACCTCTTTCAGAGAATTCATCAGACCAGAAAATCAGAAACCTCTAGCCTACAATAAAAAATTCTGAACGCATTGCAAATATTACAAAGAAGTTCACCTTTAGGTTTGTTCACTAAAACCACAGTCCCACTGGGACCATCCCATCTCGGCGGAAGCCCTACACTCCTCGTCGAAAGAAACGGCTCCACAGCAGCGACATCTCCACCATTTTCATTGGGGAATTTCTTCAAACACTTGAAGAAGTCCTCCACTTTCTTCTCCGTAACATGGTCAACTTTCACATCCTTCCCTTCCTTGGGGCCCTCCTCAAAAAACACCAATCCTTTATCATCCTCACCCGTCACTCCCACAGCTTCATTTCCATTTTCCTTCTTCCCCTTGTTGGCATTCGGTTTCCCCGGATCGAGAAACGCCTTATCAAAACACTGATCGGGAAAATACTTCTTCTCCAATTGATAAACCATCTTGTAGTGCTTGTCTTTCTCCCACGGGTAAGCGAAAGCGTCGTAGAAGTACAATTCTTCTTCTCTCTTATGCAGAGTGCGTAGGTCCACCACCTCCTGCTTCAACTCGATAAAATCACCGTCGTTCCCCCGACGACTACTTTCTTCGTCGGACTCCGATTCCCCGTACATTCTTTTCCTCCTTTTGTTATAATACTTTCTCTTAGCCTTGTCCATGACGGGTTGTCCGTTATTATGATCAGCATCTTGGGTGGATAGCTTCTTATCGACCCATGCATGGAAACCCGTATCCTGATCAGATCCTGAATGTTGTTGGGATTGGGGGTTAGGGAGGGCGCGGGGGGCAGGAGGGGAGTTGGCGGGACGAGAGATAATCATTTCATATTGGAGGGGATAGGGAGTGGATAAGAATCTGGGGTAAGTGAGTTGAAGAGAAGGAGAGTGAAGGGAGAGGAGGCGGAAGGGGGGAGAAGCATGAGAAAAGCAGTGGGAGCGGCGGAGGAGGAGATGGAGGTGCAATGGTCTGGCCATTGGCGCAAAGAGGATTTGGAATGAGGATGTTGCTGATTCTGATTTAACAATAGTTATGAGGAATATGCATTCATACATAACGAATCTGGGCTTCATTTTGTGTTACGAAGCCCAATAAAAGATATAGTGAGGTGAGACACCCAATTAACATACCAACCACAACATAACATCTCTATACTACTCTTTCTAATCTCTGCATTTTAAAGAAAAATTGAGTGTGTTGTAAAGTATGAATAAGAATAGGAATAAAGGGGGAATAGCAACAATGTTCGTTTGTCCAAAAGAGAATATGGGTTGGGGATCATTGTTGTCCTCTCACTAACTCTACCACATATATGTCTTCCTTTCCACTGACTTCATTCATTCAAAAATTATATATATAGCAAACTTAAATTAATAAAAACTATGTAATTAATAATAAGAATAATAGATGGATATTCTTTGAGCCCCGGTACACGCCCACATTTTCTGGGCTTCTTTTTCTAGACATTTTTTCTTTTTCAGAATGAATGGAAAGAAACACAAGTTAAGTGGAACAAAAACCAAAAAAAGGTTGCGTAAAGATGGTGGGCTTTTTGTGGTGCGAATCCATCTTTCATCATTCCCCCATATCCACAACCTCTATTCATTTCTTTTTTGTTGCAAAATTCCTTTCAAGATACTTGCATGCTGCTCACAAATTACATCTACCAGTTCTTTTCTTTCAAGGTGGGAAAATGGTCATACGAGGTTAAATTACGTTTTTGACCTCTTCATCCTACCAACATTTGCATTTTAGTCCAATACAATTGATTGGCTCTCAACCCCAAAACACTAAATCTTTAAAGAATTGCGACTTTATTATTATTATCCAAAAGTGAATAACATCTCACGCGCAGTCTAATAATATAAGTAGAAGACAATGTTGGGATGGCACTCCGCCGCAGCACTATAAATTTATTCTCCTTCTTCACAATCATTATTATTTATTCAATTCCTTTCCTATAGTCCAGTAAATTATAATAGTTTTTTTTTTAAATTTTATTATAATTATAAATATTTTTTAATTATCATTCAATTAACAAATATCTTTAAATGAAATGTCACGATAAAGTATTTAATATTAATTTTAAAAATTATTTATAATTTTTTTATAAGAGTCCATTGTGATCTTTTTATAATAATAAATAATATATTTTATGGTGTAGTCTCTGGATAATATGTAGTTACTTTTTACCCTCCCATTTTCTCTCTCCCCCTCTCGGGGAATAAATTTATGAGGGAGAAAGACAAGGACAAGAAGAAGAGGAAGAGGGAGAAGGTGAAGGAGAGGGGAAAAACCCACCAAGACGCTCTAATCAGCTGTGTAATTTGGTGAGAATAATACAAAAAGGGGAAGGGTGGTGGAATGTAGAACCAACCCTTTGCGCAGGAAACTTGCCTGGTTTTAGGAACAACTCCATTTACCCTGTTTTTCTCTCCAAATTTCTCTTGTCTTTCTCTTTTGGAGAGGACTCTTTTTCTGTACCAGGGTGTTTCCAATATAAAATTCCTCTCTGCCCCTCTGTTTATATATGTCATCAGGTTTTTAATGCGTATGTATCTCGGAGGGGGAAAGAGGAATAAGTAGACAAAGGGTATAAACCCTTTTGAGAGCTTTTAGTCATTTTTAGAGGGAGAATTGAGAATTGTCTAAGGATACAAAGAGAAAAGAAGGTGCTTTGTGGGAGAAGGAGAAGTTGGGTCCTCATGATATCTGATGGGTATTATACTTCCAAGAAGAGTGATGATATATGTGAAGACGTTTGTGGCCAGGTATGCATGCCTCACTCTCTGTTTTTTTTTTTTTTTTTCTTTAAGAGGTGATGGAGATTAGTGTGTCATTCTTTCCTATAATTGGTTGAAAGACGGAAACTTTGGGCTGTTCTGGGTTTTTCACGGCATGGTATGTGATTCATGTTATGCACTTGTTTGAAGTGCGTTTCTTGTCTCGTTTCCAGATTTTGGTGCCCTTTAGAAGTTTCCGCATTTTCCTACACAACAAAGGTCGAAACTAATTGTAAAAGCAAGTCATCAACAAGTGTAGAATATTTTAATTATGGGGGCTTTTCTTCTTGCTGTTTTCTTGTAGTATTTTATTTGAAGGGATTTAGTTTCGTCTTGGAAGTTGGAACTCTGTAGTGGGGGGGGGGGGGTTTTTTCAGGGTTTAGCTTTTCCGAGGACCATCTTGTGTCCTTGTGAAGTTTGTAGGTGGAGTTGGTGACTCGAAGTTATGTTTCTTTCCTAGTTTGTTGTGTTCATGACATTTGTTTCTGGAAGTACATTGGTGCTGTGAGGAAATCTCAAACATTTGATAGTTTTAGATACCTTTAGAATAAGCAAAGTGTTGTGTTTCCCCTTTACAGTGTGCGTGGGGGAATGATCTGGTGTTTTTTATGCTACTATGATCTGGTTGTCTTAGGATATACTTGTTTTCCTATGCAGCAGGCTTCCCCAACGTTCTTGAGCATGTCAAGACTCCGGTGTTTCCTCCTGGAACTAGATTTCAAGGCCATTGTCTTTCTGTTCCTCATTGTCCCAACTTTCATAGTTAGCATATATTTTCACGGGCAGAAGATTTCCTACTTCCTTCGACCACTATGGCAATCGCCACCAAAGCCTTTTATCTCCATAACCCATTATTATCATGAAAATGTTTCAATGGAGACACTCTGCAAGCTCCACGGTTGGGGGATTCGCGAGTACCCTAGACGTGTCTATGATGCTGTCTTATTCAGTAACGAAGTCGACATGCTCATGATCAGATGGAAAGAGCTGTACCCTTACATCACACAGTTTGTTCTGCTCGAATCAAATTCCACATTCACTGCTTTGCCTAAACCCCTCAACTTTGCCATAAATCGGGATAAGTTCGAATTTGTTGAGCCTCGATTGACCTATGGAAAAGTTGGGGGAAGATTCAGGAGAGGCGAAAACCCATTCATCGAGGAAGCATACCAGAGACTTGCACTTGACCAGCTTCTTAGAATTGCAGGCATAGAAGACGATGATATGCTGATAATGTCTGATGTTGATGAGATTCCGAGCAGGCATACTGTTGACCTACTAAGATGGTGCGATGATATTCCTCCCATTCTTCACCTTCAGCTGAGGAACTATTTGTACTCATTCGAGTTTCAATATGATCACCTCAGTTGGAGAGCTTCAGTGCACAGGTACCGGAGTGGGACAACTAGGTATGCCCATTACCGGCAAACTGACTACCTCCTTTCAGATTCGGGCTGGCATTGTAGCTTTTGCTTCCGCTATATCAGTGATTTTATATTCAAGATGAAAGCCTACAGCCACAACGATCGGGTGAGGTTTTCGCATTTCCTGAGCCCCAAAAGGATTCAAGATCTAATCTGCAAAGGGGCTGATTTGTACGATATGCTGCCTGAGGAGTATACATTCAGGGATATCATCGGGAAAATGGGTCCTATCCCTCATTCATATTCGGCAGTTCATCTTCCCTCATATTTATTGGAAAATGCAAACGACTACAAGTACCTTCTGCCTGGGAATTGCATAAGAGAACATGGCTGAGAATCGAGGATGGAAACTGGCACATTTTCTTTACACCGGACATGAAGATTATATGATGCACCAAGGAGGAGAACAGGTAAACCCGTGTAAATCAATCTAGACAAGAAAGCTAGAAAGGTGTTGGGAATCAAATCTAGACTGGAGAGCTAGAAAGATGTTGGGAATGAGTTAAACTCGTGTTTGCCAGCTCCTACGATTTCACGAGCTGTACAAGAGGAGAAGTTGATTTGCAGACTTCTTCATTCTGGATTTTCTTTTATTCTTTTTCACTTTTACTCTTCATCTGAGACTAATTTATTAGTGTATCCTTGATTTCTAACATGACCCTGTCAGGACCATTAGAGATGCTAACAGTAATCCAATTTTAGATAATATCTTTTGTTTCTTCGATCGCATCATGCTTGGTGACTTTTATTAGATAAGGTTTATTATCCTCTCAATGGTTTTTTGCGACTGTCCAATCTGCCGTGGTGAAAACTGTTCCTGATCGTATGCATATCGAAAGATTATTTGCATGTTGGCTGGCCACAACATTAATACCCTTCTGTCACAAGATTTTTGTGCGTTGACAAAAGCCACTACATTAAACAAATTTTCTGCAGATGGTTCGCCAGAAAACGTATTTTCCTTCAGGGTGTTCCTATCGGGCAAAGGGTATTTTTGCTGGTTTGCATTTTTCAACAATTGGCAGAATCTAGCAAAGTAGAGGAGAACGCAAAGAGATGTTTGAAGCATGTTTTGATATGTTCTGACAAACTTCGTTTTAATATGACGAAATACTTGTTTTTCGAAAATAGTTAAAAGCTCTATTGTATTTTTAAAATAAATAAACAATCTTCCATAATGTCAAAAACACTGTGCGAACCTCCCTGAAAGTGGAGCGCACTTGAGGGCGGGCATGCCCCTCTTTTTTTTTTTTTTTTTTTTTAAGATTTTGGTCCTTTTCTGGCGGTTAATTTATAAAAATGCCCTTATATTGTGTCTAGGATGACGGCGTTTAAAAATAGAAAACGGAGCCAAATTTCAGAAGATAATGTTATAAGGGAGTTCACCAACATCTTGAGAACACTCGCAATCAAATATATCGACATAATATGTTTTATGGAATTTATGGACTTAACCAAAAAACCCTCTAGAACTTACTGCTCAGAGTCTCAATTGACAAAATCACAATGGCATGCATACTTGAAATCATGATATACAGTGCAGTATAAATAAATTGACAAAATAATGAGTGGAGAATATCTGAACTATAACACTGTGTTTGAATTAATTATTGTCCAGAGGCATCAGTAACAGGTACCTTGATATGGCTACAATCTTTCAGCCACAGGGATGCCTCTCTAACATGCCAAGTGCGTTTGGAGGGAATCTTGGAGATGGCAAACTTGTCCGTATTTTCTAACATTTTGTGCACACAGATTTTCTGCTTTGCAGGAAGCCTAAGATGGACTGATAACAGTACAATATATGTCCCCTTCAGAAAGGGAATTCGCCAATGCCCTTGAATGTGAGCTTCAGCTATTCGTGTCACACAAAATTGAGAAGTCTCGTTTTCTCTTTTGTCTGTCAGAAGTTGGACCTCCAAGCAGTTGGTGATTTTCTCCAGATATATTCTCTCGCAACTGCAGATGAGACTAGTTTAGACTGTATGTTGATATTTAAGCCAGAGCATAGTCTATAAACTGAACTAGCTCCAATTTTTTTCCAACATCCCGAGATTTTCATCCTTTCAGAATTTTCAACATTTTTCAGTATTTTCTTTCTTATCTTCTGCCTTCACCATTGCTGCTGTGATTATCACATTCTTCTCCTGATGTGGCATCTGATTCCTCTGGTTCACTGAACAAGTCATCGTACGTAGAATTCCTCTCAAACTCCACTGCAGTACCTCTATTTGAACCTCTCTTGGAATTACTTCTCTTCTGTCCCTGCAATTGCTCATAGTCCTCGTCATCAGTACTGCTCCTGTAATTGTAAATTGAACCCCTAAAATCTCTCATGTTTTGTCCTTCCCCCTCTGATTCTGAAGCTACATCTTCCAGGTCACTCAATACATCTTTTGAAACGGTATTATTTCTCTTCCTACTGTTGAAGTCAATTTCATTTCCCTTGAAACCGTTGCTGTTGGGTCTACCATTTTTATGATGCTGCCACCTCTCCCGTTTACTTGCAGCAAATTTACCAACAACTTCCTCAGAGTCATCACCATCACTCCCATGATCCACTTCTTCAATATCATTGGAGTCCCATTCATCATCCAGGTCAGAAACAATTCCATCTCCGCCATCGCTGTCAGCAACTGTCCTCCCATGCATCTGTTTCCAGTTTCTCATCCTTCCCCTATTTTCATCATCTGAATCCTCACTTCTAATCCCTTCAGATCTTCGGTATCTGCCACCAAAATCTTCTCTATTCCAATATCTAATACGGCCAAGTTCTTCTTTTTCTGCTGCTTCCTCTGCAGCCCATTCTTTATCAGCAGCATCTTCTATCTCAGCAATGAAGCGATCAAGCTCCTCCTGGTCACTGTCATCTCCAGCATCTGGAGGATGTCTAAGGCCCTCAGATTCCACTTGTGTTGTTTTGTCCTCCCGAAAGACATAGGGACTTCCTTCTCTCTTGTCAATAGCATTGAAAAATGTGGAGGCCACTCTCTGGATGCTCGCCATGGCAACTGGATCATCAGGATTTATCCCCTTCCTGCGGAGCTCTTGTTCTGTTTTCTTTATGTTAAGTTTCTGGGATTCAAGAGCTTGTTCAAATCGAGCCTTGAATAGTGCCTGCATTTTAAAGACAGCAATGATTGTGGTTGAACATTTAATTAACAGGAAATTACACAAGGTTGCAGAAGAGTTGAATTAGGCCTCTAGCATGGCCACGTTAATATTCACTCCCCTCTTAGGTAAGAATTATGCTGGGCAAGTTAAGACTCAACAGTTATACAACAATTGTGCAAAACAAACAGAGGAGGGAAGATCATACACAACCTTCCTTTTGGTAAGGGTGTTGATAGGTATCAAATTCTTTGGTTGGCGATAATTTCTGCCACGGAACATGATAATAGTTTTCACATTGTGTACGTTGACCACAATTCCACCACTCAACCTCGCCAACATTGTTGCCATCTCCTTAATTTTTTCCTTGGGGAAATTATCACAACAAACTTGCACTGTTTCATGGAACTTCCAATGAAGGTGCATGTTTTGAACAACCCCTCCAAAGACTCCACGAACACCAACAGGAACATAGTTTTTATTCCTGAAGCCAATCTTCTTGTATGCCTGTAACTGCTCTGGAGTCAACAGCTCTGGGTCATGACGAGGAGGCGGAAGCTCTGGCAACTCATACTTTTTCAGCTTCTGAAGAAGCAAAGCAACCTTTTTCTTTGCCTGCACTAGTCAACAGAAGCAAAAGTTCAAAATATTTATTATTAAGGTGGTGAAAATGTAGTAACATAACAAGAACGAGTGGAAACGAGAGCATTTAACATTCCCAAATATTAAAACAATCAGCAATATATATTTGTGAACCAGAGAAAAATTCATGGGAAGGCAAAGAGTACAACCAAAAGGGGAAACGACTAAAATTTCAACAGAAGGGGAGCAAACTATCACTGCAATGGGTAATGAAGTAAGACATTGAATCGAAGAAATTAAGGGATAATATTTAGACAAACAATTGCAAGCAACAAAAATCCCAATAACTAGTAAAATTAGCAGCATACTCTTCTGAGATTGTAGATTAGGCGTTCTTCATCAGTCATCAATTTCTTCCTCAACTTTTTAGCCCTTCGAATTTCCCTTAGGGTTTTGCCGGACTCCCTCTGCATCCGCTTCTCCACTTTACTTCTCATGCTCTTCGCCGAAAAACCCCGAGCTCCATTAGAAGCACTCCACATTTTTGCTGAAGGAACATCAGGACTGGGCAAACTCATATTGCTAATGCCAGAAATCAATTCCGCGTGATTGCTGATTCTTGCAGGCATCGCATTCCTGAACAATAAATTAGTTGCAATTGCGGTGCACACCCACTATTCTTCCAAAAAAAGGTGCAAAACAAATGGAAAAACTTAGCTAT
>NW_011628122.1:9987-17618 GCF_000512975.1 Sesamum indicum | reverse complement strand
AAGGAATGAGAGCGTTCTGAGGGATTGCCTTTGCAGGTTTCTAGAGCAAGCAGAGAACATTTTTACTATATTTTCGGGGAATTCAAACTGACCGGAATCGAACTGAAGGTTTATGATGGGAGGATTGTCAAGGGTTTTACCAGTTCTGTTTATTACACTTTCTCCCCTGTACTTTATCTTAATTGTAAATTGGGTCGCATCTAGTTTGAATAAACCATTTCGCCCCGGGAACAAACTTTTCTTGGCCATTTCATATGCAATAATTTACCAATTCTGGTCTCCATGATTTGAAAACCAGTTTTGCCATATCAAACGTATCCATACTGTTTAAGAATACTTACATTCTCTTTTTTTAAGATTATGTATAATTACATATAAAATTCTTATTATTTGAAAAAAATCAGATCTAATATTTTCTAAATTTGCTAATGAAGGAACATATTTGTTAGATGGAGCAAAGATCCGAAGTACTAAAAAGTAAAGTTTAAATATAATTACGTCAAATCTTAAAGAAGGAGAGTGTGATTATCTATTGATAACAAACTTTTAATTAAACAAAATGTATGTTGATGAAACATCCTCAAACAAACTTATTATTACACAAATTAATCCCTCTTTATATTTTTCTATCAATAATATTCTTATTTAAAAGTTTGCAAAAATTATTTAAAAATTTATCAATATTGATCAGTCCCTTATTTTTATTCTTTTTCTTTCATATAATTAAATAAATATATTAAAAAAAATAAATTGTGTACACGCATCAAGTATTTGTTGATAACTATTAGTAATAGTATGGGAAGATGAGGCTAATATTCTTCTCATTTTTTTACTTGCTATTCTGTTAATACCCTGAAATTATTCAAAACTGTTGAGCATATGAAATATGGCAAAATCACGGTTTTATGTGTAATTCATAAATCTTGCGAAATAAGAGAGCTATAGAAATAGAAAATCCAGCAGATGCAAAAACCGCGCATTTTGATTGGAATTATAATATAGCAGAATATGTCTGGGGTGGGGGTAGTAGTAATTGGATTGTAACATATTAACAGAGCAAAGGCCTTGGGATGGACCTTATTCTACTACAACACTAACACATCACAGCAACCCAAACTCCATAATGTACAAGCCCTTGCGGTTGGTGAGTCAGGCAGAACGCAAGTTAAAAGGGATGAAGAGGGAGGATTCTGCAGCAGAAACTCATCTATTTCAAGTAAGACTGCTTCAGCACCACCCTCCTACAAGATAGTTGAATTTTTCAACTGCCTTGTAGGAGGTTAGCATTGTCGTCTAGAGATTAGTAGCATCCCTTAACAGCAGGAGAAAAATCCTCTCCCCTCATCTTCCATTGGCGTTTTGGGCATGTCGCTGCTGTCATTCCTCTTGGCCATCAGCGAACGGGTTCCTGGAGACTCCGGTGGAAAGACAGCGTTACGGTCAGAAGCGAAAGTTCTGTGTGGCACGACCGGTTCATGTGGTGAAATTGTTGACAGATAATGCAGGAGCATCTGTATTATCTGAGTGAAGTTGGGCCGAACATTGGGGTCCTCTTTCCAACATAAGGTCACTATTGAGGCCAGATCCTCCGGAAGGTCGTCGGCACTTGGCCTTACATTCTGATAAGGAAGGAACATGACATATAGAATAGCAGCAAACACAAGTAAGGTTATTATCCTAACTGGTTTATGTAAAAAGTTATATGATGAATGAAATTTCCTTCAAAGTACAAAAGTTGGAAGACATGTGCAAGGAATTTGAAGGATAGTGAAGGGAGTTACTTTAAAAGCAGCGGCATAGGCTGCCTGCAGATTCGACATGCCCTCGAACGGCAACTTATTATGTATGAGCTCCCACAGGACAATGGCAAAACTATAAGCATCCACCTTATGGGTATAATGCTTCTTTTCTCCACGTCTCAGTGTGACTGTGCTGTAGAGCTGCAACCAGAATATCAGACAGAATATCAAATGAACAAATGAAAATATCAGAAGGGAAAAGATTTGCAGAGTTACCTCTGGGGCCATCCAGCGATAAGTTCCAGTCTCAGCAGTCATCATCTCTGTCAATGACTCTTCTCTTGCTAAACCAAAATCCGCAAGTTTGACGGTTTTATGGTCTTCTGTCAAGAGCAAGTTTTCTGGCCGAGAAAAAATCATAGATATATTAACACAACTATTAAGTAAAGCTCTAAAAGAAAACACTGGGACTATGCAAAAGAGGTGCAACGCTCATCAGTATCTTCATTGCAGATTCCAATGGGAAAACACAAGTTATGAGCTCAACATAGAGCAACTATTTCCAAGTTCAAAAGCAAAATCTATACAAATCTCAAGAGAAAGGACAAATTCCCACATAATTATGCAACACTGCTTATTGCTTATCACATATTTCCTTGCCAGGTAAGAAGCCTAACAACTCAAACGCAACCATAAACCATTACCAGGTTTCAGGTCACGATGAATAATTCCATGCGAGTGCAAACATTCCATTGCTCGAGCTATGTCAAGCGCAAATCCAATAGCGACCCGCATATCCAAGCACCTTGGCCGCAAGTTAACCAAGAATTTCCGCAATGTCCCACCAAGCAGAAGCTCAGTTACTATAACCATCACAGGTTCCTTGCAAGCTCCAATGAACTGTAGAGAAAGAAGCATCACTAAGACAGTGCAAACAGATTCTTGCCAAAATATCATGAATCTCGTTAGCTATATGCATACTCGTTCAACAAGTTACAACAGACACGGGCATGCTTAATTTGAAGTCATAACTCATTATTACAATAGGAGATAATCAACTTTTAATAAATGCACAACCTTAACTAAGTTCTTGTGTTGGACTCTGGAAAGCATTGCAACTTCTCTTCCAAATCTAGCCTCCCTCTTGGCAATCTCTTCAGGTGTCTCTCCTCTCTGGACAATTTTGATAGCAACATTCTGGTTTTTGTATCTGAAACACAGTCAATAATAACAGGTGAGCTAATTCTTCACAATCAGAAAAAAGTGAAACAACTATGCTACTGAGCACATTTGTTCTAGTCTTTCAAGGGTGCCAAAACATTTCTAATATACAAAGAGAGAGATGTCATTATACCACAAACACACAGCTTTTACTGGTATATTAAAGACAGGTTACTTTTACGAGAGAGACGACGTCTTGTGCATCAGAAAATCATTATTATCTAATAATTGCTCTTTCCCAACACATTATGAAGCCAAGACTGAAATGTCAGAACTATTCCAAAATATATGAGATGGTTTTCTACTCTTCATTTCCTATCTTTTCAGAATTATAAACCATCTCACTTCAAAGTTCAAGATTCAGACAGAAGAATAAAAAGTCAACTTACTTTCCCTCGTACACTTTGGCATGCGCTCCTTCTCCAATCTTTGGCCCAACAAAAAGAAGCTTCGGATCGACCAACCATTTGGGGTCCAAACTAAACTCTGCTCCTGAGTAAAACCCGTTACCAGATCCCATTTCTCAATATATCACTCTTTTCCCCTCTCCCAACTCTAATAAATAAGCACTGACATCTATTGAAAGTTGAAACAGTGGCAAGGTCAAAACTTTGTCACTCGCTCACATATTTCAATCAAACACCAGAGCAAAAGTGACCTCACAAGAAATTCGCCTCAGCTAAACAGATGAAACGACAAATTTCACGCAGCCCACGTTTATTTACAGAGTGCCGTATAAGAAAATACATGCACTGAGATCACTGGATTTAAATATATAATTCTGTTTCTGAAGCTAAAGATTGAAACCCCACGTAGTTCAAGAGATTCCCACCACCAAAAATCCTTTCTGGAGAAAGCAGATCAGTGGTTATTTAAAAACAGAAGAAGAGCCGCTAAAGTATATCAAGAAAAAAGGGAAAAATCATGAATTTGCCATTTCAGTAGAAAAGAAACAAAATTATGAGGATGTCGAGATAAAGTATTGGAGAATTTATTTAAGCTGTCTCTCACCGCGTAGTGCTATTTTATGCTCAGTTTCGTGTACTATTTCATCTGCAGAGATAAAGCCGCGGAAGGAATTGTGTCCGTGTCAGAAAACAGTGGGGTCATTTTATTTTGTCTTTTCGAATTATTTTAACAGCCATAATATTTGTATTCTGTAGGGTGGGGAGCAGAGAAGGGCAAACTTGATGCCCCACTGAGGTTGGTATTAATTTTTTTTCCCTTCATTATATTGCAGTTTAAGTTAGGTGTTAAAAGAAAATTATTCCTACTAATTGCACATGTAAATGGATATTGATACAGGGAACAAGGCCACTCCAACAAGTTCAAATGATCCCACCAGCTTCTGTTTCTAGATTTAGACTTTCTTTTTATTGTTGTTTATTTGTCAGCTGCAATTTCTTAATTCTTTTGCTTTTCTTTTTCTTCTTATTTCGTCCACTTGTCCAATTATTAAAGAGACAACCTTTTATGTTGGGAAAATATAAGAACCGCATAAGCTGAACAAGAAGAATATTTGGAATTGCAAGAAAGATGAGCAAATATAGATAGATAGCCATATAATATCGCCTAAAAGAATAGAAAAAGTAAAAGTTGTTTTGGTAGATGAAATGAAGGGAGAAAAAGGGAAGTTTCCTTAAATATAAAAGTCAAACAAGTTGACATCATGAGATATGTTTGTATGCGTCGGTGGTAAAAATAAGAATAGAGTGAAAAGAGTGAGACTGAGGTTTCCCTTTTTCTTGAGCATTAGTATAGTATTTTATTTATTAATTGTTATTCAAGTCTCAATCCTCAAATAAAACCAAAAATACATTGAAATAAATGAAGTGAGTTGTTGGGCTGTGATGAATCCTGTGAGGGCAGTCGGTGAATTAATTTGGTTTGACTATTTACTGCATACTTGAAGAAACTCCAACTAATTCCATGAATTGGTCATGCATCCTATGGGTAAGCAAACCTTCTTTGAATTCTAGGTTATGTAGGTGAGTGCCTTGTCTAGTCTCTTTTCAACAAATTATGAGATGCTACTTTATTCACACTCCACTTTCTAGACATAATATATATATGTATATATATGTAAAGATGTTTTCAACAATGACACCATTTATGTGAATTCATCAAATGCTTTTAAGAAGCTCTATCGTCGATCAAATTAAATTATTCATTATTTATATATTTTTTTAAATAAATCAACGTCAGCATGAACTACAAATTTATATAACAGTAATACCATAAATAAAGAAAACATATATAGATAATACTAATTATTTACTTACTTCAATTTTACAACACTTTTATCTACTCAATTGATGATTGTCAGTTCTTTCACCTTATCCCCGTATCCTATACTGAGTTATACCACATACAATTAATATGTCGACAATATCGTAATTTCTTTTATATAAAATATTAAATATTATTCCCACAATTCCAAATAATTCTTCAATATTTTATTTCTATCGAAATATAAATTTTCGTTCTAGTTCTTCTTAATAACTAGACACTTTAGGCTTTATAAAAATATTTATAATTTATCAAATAATTAATAGAAATTCATTTAACCAAACTCCTTATATATTTATAACTATCATTTTTAATAAAATTCCTAAATTAGGTTATCATTAAAAACTTTATTTTCCCTCTTTAATAGCATAATATTTTTTAGATATACTTTTTGGATTATTTCTATGAATTTTCTATCAATTTCTCACTATTATATAATTTAATTAAACAATTATACATAAAATTGCGTATTTGGTTAATTGTTTCGATGAAATTATGTAAATTAGCTATAGTAATATCTATATCTAACAAATTTAATAATCTAATTAACCAACGTTATTATTTTTATATACGATTTGATATAACGGTTCCCTTTTTTTGTTTATATTTTTTTTCCCCCATGTTTTCTCGAGGAGATGTTAAATCTTAGAAATAAAGTTGCTGTAATTGTTCGTGCGCTTTCTTTACTAAATTAGCACCTTCACCTAGCCGTTTTTAGACTCTTGTATATATGTACTCAGAGCCCTGCGTTTTTCTTCAATGAAATACAAGATTTTACAGAAATTTTTCCCACTCTTCTTGCTTCTTGACAGAATTCAACTGGAAATCATCTCAATGAAAGATCAAGGTTCTGAAGGGATAAAAGGATATGAACAAAGAAGATGAAGATTCAGGTATACATGTGGCTGGTGTTTTTCTTGGGTTTCCTGAAAATGTTCCGGTAACCGCGTGTGCAACCCTTGTGGTTTTGAATTTTTTCTTGAAGTTTTGCGTGCAGATTCCACCATTCTTTGGCTTTTAATTCCTTGTATTACTCGCGTCTTGCTTTTCAGGGATGTCCCGAATATGAACCCACTTTCTTGGTTTTAGTTCTGTTATGTAGGGTTTGCAATTGCGAGTACATTGTGCTGCATGGTTTCTTGGTCTGATGAAATAACCGGTTCCCTTTTTTTGTTTAGTTTTTTTTCCCCCCATGTTTTCTTGTGGAGACGTTAAATCTTGTAAATATCCACAAACGAATTGATGTTGTTTACAAGACTTTACGCCATTATCTCTAATTTTCCTTTGAAAGGATGTTCACTCACACTGTCGTTTCTGCTTTTCATTTCCCTGTTTTCATGGATGTGTTTTTTCTATTATTTTCATCTTTGGTTAAAGAAAACTTTGTGTCGACAAATTGTTGTGAATTAGATATGGTTCTTTTTTGTCTTTTTGGTTGCGGTGAATTAAATATGATATTGCTTGTGCCTTGTGGTTATATTACAAAAATGAAGGAAGTATTCTTGTGTTTTCTATTGTCAGGCTCCATTGCCTCTAGAACCTCTGGGAAAAATGAAGAAGATGGCACTTTCATTGTATCCCCAGGTGACTAATTGCCTTACTTTATATTTTTCAATCATTCTTAAAGCTTATCATATGTATCTAATTCATAATGTGTGAAATCTGAAAGCCAATTTACAATTGAATTGTACATTTTGCACTTGTTCTTTCAGTCATGTATGTGACGTTTTGCCAATTTCACTTGTTCTTAATGCTAATCAATGGTTACGCTAGCACTAAAACCATGTTCTATGGGCCAACTGCCATTGATTGTGGACGAAGTTGGCTCTTGGCAAATTTGTTAGATTATATATAGCTCTCGAAATGATTTTATGGTTGAAGAATTTCAGTCCTCCCCCTGTGATTTTTCATGGTCATCGAGGTCTTGTTTTCTATGTACTTGATTATATAGACATGTTTGCTAGCCTTCTCTCTTATTGATGACCTAATGCTTCTAGGTCTTATATGAATATTTGGTGATTGTGTTCTTTTCTTAAACTGGTGGCAAGTGTGCAGGCCGTGGATTTGGTTTGTAGTCTGAAATCCTCCAAAAAGTTTTGGATTATGTGAATGAAGTGCATACTTTGACCAGTGTCCTAAGCTTGGATTTTGGCAAAACAGTGAGTGATGTCCATCCAAGCTTGCATGGATCATGCATGGAACTTGTGACAAATATCAGTAACAGCATATTAGAGGGGCTTGATCAGGCTATCCTGGGGTTGAAAACAGAAAGAAAATTTCGTCTACAAAAGGTATTGTGCATCTCGATAATCTTATGTTTATTTTTCATTTACTTGTTCATTGAAAACTATGGCGGTTGCAGCTTAAAGATGTAGCTGGATC
>NW_011628122.1:0-9555 GCF_000512975.1 Sesamum indicum | reverse complement strand
TGAAGCTTTGAGCCGTAAAGACATAATCGATAAGATAGACAGGTGGCTTTCTGCCTGTGATGAGGAAAAGTGGCTTGAAGATTATAATCAAGTAAGCCAAAAATGACAATGATTTAATCATTATTTCCTTATGGGAACGTTAGTTATTTAAAGATCAGTGATTCGTAAGGGAGAGTTGTAATTTCTCCATATTCAGGTACAATAGTTTCCATTTCTAGCATTTTCTAACGTCTCTTATTTGAATGTCAGGATGATAACCGTTACAGTGCTGGAAGGGGCGCACACATAAATCTAAAGCGTGCAGAGCGAGCCAGAATTATGGTTAATAAGATTCCAGGTAGGCCTCAGGGCTGTTGGTGTCTTTCCTTGCATTAGGTGAGATTGTATTTGTGGAGGTAGGTAACAAGCTGCGCTTTTCAGTTATGGTTGACAATCTAATTAGCAAGACGCTAGCATGGGAGGATGAGAAACAGAAACTATTTCTTGGGGTGAGCTATTAAAAGTTTTTCCCAGTTTTAAAACACTTTGCTAATGATTAAGAGAAATTGGCTAATAGAATTCTGCATTTTTACAAGCAGGCGCGGTTGATATCAATACTGGAGGATTACAAACATGCTAGACAACATAAGGAAGAGGAGAAGAAGCGAGCTCGGGTACTAATTCTATTTGTCTTCGGAAATTCTTATTACTTGGTTTCTTCAAAGAAGCATAAAAGTAAAAACAAAATTAAAGTTTGGTTGGTAGGCTAAAATAAGCATGGTGGATAATGGTGAAGTGAAGGTTTCTAACGCATATGTTTGTAGGCATTTATTAATAAGGATAATTAGACTGATACAAGAATAGTCAAAACATGCAAACTACCTCCCCTATCAGTCATTACATTGACTTACTCTAGAACCATCATTTATGTAATCTTGAAGAAGAATTTTTATTGGTAGTATTGGAGAAATTACCTTATGAATGTGCTTAATTTGTTTGATTGGTAGTTTAGATAGAAAATCTGTTCCCCTAACATTGAACTTAAGTAATATTATTTCATTCTCTTGACTTAAGAGCTTTAATTTCATTAATGGATTTTTCTCTCTATCAAGATGGCTATTGTCATGTGAAACTTGGCTGCTGTTTTTTACGTTCTTTCCGTTCCAAAATAATCAACATATGTGTCACTTTCTGAGCCATAAGTAAGTTTTTATTTCCTACTATTATCCTTGTTAACATCAATTTCAGCCTATCTCTTAACTTTATATGTAAGGGCCATCTGTATGCTGTCTTTCAGTTTGAGTTTAAAATTCTGGCCGAATTGATGGGCCAACAGAGCATGCTTTTTTAAGTGCATCTAGACAGGTTTCTTGGTCGTAAAGCACTTTTGTCATGTTTATGCCTTTCGCTATGAGCAATGATCTCAGTCACAGGCGGGCACTGTGGCACCCAATAATTTTCATATCTCACTTTCTTTACAATTCTGTCTTAATGCATACTATATGATATGAAGGCAATATCTGTTCTTTTTTTTTTTTTTTTCTTTCGGCGAGTCATAACACATATAGCATGCAATTACAGAAGGCTATCAACTTACATGAGAAATCGTTTTTCGGTACTATGTGTAACATGCATTTATTCGATTGTATAAGTGAAGCATGTGAGTGAGTATAGGTGATCTACACTCGTTTATTAGAAGGATGAGGGTTGGAGTCTAAATTTGGTTTGTCAATTTTGTGCGAACTAAAGTAATCTCATATTCTTAAGAATTGTGTGGAATCAAAAGGATTGAGTAGGAAATTTAAATACTAAACTGAATCACACATGGGCTACAACAAGTATGTATTTTGACAATATTTAGAGCTTAATGGTGGCTGGTGTGGCTATATTTTTCTCTTTCTATTTTTCTAACTGAAAAGTAAGTCTATGTTTTCTATTCATTCTTCTCTGTCAATTCTTTTGCCATATTTGAAAGTCAAGATAAAGGTGAAACCATTGCGTTTATACTTTGTAAATTTCAAAACCTAAATCTCTATCTGGTTTCTGTGAAAAGTTCAACGTTATCATCGTTGTAATTTGGAAGAGATAGGAATTGCAATTTTTGGGGCAAATTAGAGTATGAGGATGCAAGTATAGAGTTGAGTGTTAAATTGAAGAACGAACCTCCATTTGTTTTTGTAAATTTATCTTGGTTTGTTCGTTGTGTTGGGTTTTGTTCATGGGTTTGCATTGGAATTTTTTGATGTCATTTATTTATCATTTTGTATAATTATACACAAGTATCATGTTTATTCATGTCATTGACATCTTCGACTTTGCAGGTATTTCACATAAAATTTTGTTGGAAAATCTTTATTGTTCAATCATGTACTGTTTTATTTGTGAACTTTGATAATGGAGCACTATATAAAAATATAGGATGGTCGTCTACATGCCAATTTTAATCTTTTCCCACCGAGATTTGGTAATTGGTACTTCTTTGTAATATATATAATTTGCAAAATTTTGAAATGATTTTAAAGAACATGGAGTTTTGGTAACTATAATAGTCTCATGCATGAGAAATCATATGATTTGCATTTGAGGAATTAACTATAGTTTATATTTCACAAATTTGTTTTGTCTTATGAAATGCATTTGGTTTTCTAAAATAGTGAAATTTACTACAAGCTTTTTACTTGCATATGCATGAATTTTGTCCAATTGCTAGTATGAAAAAATGTTCTTCCTCCATCAACTCTTTTGTTTTAAAATCAGCATGAGATTAGATTGCACAATTTATTTATTTTTTTAAAAAAAAATCTCTATATATCTGTATCTCTAAATATATAAGTAATGAAGTATAAAATCTATGTGATAATTCTTTTTCTCTAAGTGCATAATATGAAATGTGTCGATTTTCAAAACCATATTTTATTTTTGTACTAAATATGAATAGCTTTTATAATTGTAAAAAGTACTTCAAAATCATTCATTTGATTGAATGGATGAAATGTCACATTTGTATTAAATGTTTTATAAGTTTTTGAAGACGCTAATTAACAAGAGACATTATTAACTATGTTAACATCTGCCAGTATAAATATACACCTATTTGAAAAATAAATTAATTAAATTGGCATGTAGACGACCGTTCGATATTTTAGTATATGTTGTTTTATTATTGATGTTTACAAGTAAAATAAGTTGTGGTTTGTACAATAGCAATTTTCTAGCGACTTTGTTGTGGGGCACTTGCAAACTTATCTGTCAATAACATGAATAAATATGGTGTGGTGTAAATTTGTACAAAATTTCAAATGTATGACAACAAAAAATTTCTAAAAAAGCAAATCTTGGAACAGAACTTAACACAAGAATGACTGAGAATAAATTTGCAACATCAGTGGAGAATTGTTCTCCAATTTAGGCTTCAACTCTCCAACTTGCATCCGCAGTATTCTCTAAGGCCTCAAAAGATTGTATTCCCACTCTTTCTAGATTATAATAGTGAGAACGTAGAGCTTTAATAATAGAAATCGGGGGACTTTGGTTTATAAAGTTTACAAAGGGAAAATGCAATGGCATTAAACTTTACTTGATTTTCAGATATGAGAAAAAAATTGACATAGAGGAAACAAATAGGAGCATGGACTTATATTTAGTAAGAAAAGTGAGAGAGAAATGTGTAGTTACATAGGTTATCATTTGGTTTTAAATGTTGTCAAGGTGCATCCTTTGAGCCAGCCAATGTGTGTTTAGTTTAGAGTTTAAATTTCTTACAGCAATCTTTTGAACGCCCACACAGCTCTTAGGAACATGAGGTTATTCAAGTAAGCACATAAACCAAATACTCTAAACGCCTCAGCCTTCATGGACGAGTATGTAGAGAGATTGCATGTTTTTCTCATTCTTTTCTTTTTGATTTCTACAGGCTGACACTAGATCGAAAGGTTGCGATTGGAAGTCGACATACTTGAGGGAAATGGCTTGCCGTATAACACCTAACGCTATTGAAGACGATCTCAAGTTCTCAACACAAGAGCTTTTCCTGATTGACGCACCAGCATACGATGAACACTATGAACAAATGGACTAAAATTACTGCATGATAGCTCAAAGATGTAGCACCCCAAGAGCTTTTTCATCGTTAGTTCTCCGTTGAGTTTTGAGTTACAATCGGAAGCGTGCAATGGATAGCTCAAGCTATTCCAATGGTCAGCGAAACGATGTAAAATTCTATTGCATTAATACATGTAGATCGATTATTGAGCAAGAAGTTTCATATTTATACATCATCCTGTGCAAAATATTTTTATACAACAAGAATAACAAATTAGAGTCGGAAGTAGTCTCGATCCAACTCGAAAACACCTTATGAAAAAACCAAAAAAAAAGAAGAAGAAAGAATTGGATGGCTCAAGTTTGTAATTATATTAATTAGAAGTAATTTTTCAACAACTAACAAATAATCTCAAATTTTGAAATCTTAACTTTATTATTTGAGCATTACCTGGTTATGTATCGTTGTTTTTGTTTAACTCTCTCAATATACGAATATGACTAACATCATTTAAAATTACTGATAGCTTTATTTTTTTTTTCTCATTTATGCACTCTTAAACTAATATGGTTCAGACGATATGGAAAAATTGATTTATACGTTAATTATCTTATGACGTCTTGATGATCTAAATGGGTAGTGAGAGAAAAGGAGAGAATATATAATAGGGAGTGTATGTGACAGAGAGAGAGATACAGAGCGTCACTAGTGTCCTAAATTTTTCACTCCTTTGCTTTCTCCGCATAATTCTCTGTATACATTCTCACACAATTTCCATGGAGAAAAAAACCTGCTACTTCACAAGATCAACCACTCCCATCTTTTGAAAATCGCAGTGTAATTATTTCTTGGGCCACTTTTCTTTGTTTTAAGTTCGTTTTTCTAATCTTGCACCCTTTTCTTTATGTATTCTTTTACTAAGAATTGTTGAATGCAAGAATTCAATTAGTCCTAGAGGACAAATTTGATAATATTTGAAGAATTCTCAGCTCAAACTCAGCTACAGAGAGCTGCAGCAGTAACATTTGCAGAGACGTTGAAGAATAGTTATGCTTAGTTGAAGTTGCTACTCGTTGCAGTAGCACTAACGCTTTTATTAGTGGGGGTTTTAGTTTTATTAGCTTACTCGCATTTGTTCTGAGATAAAGTTGCTGTAATAATTAGTGTGTTTTCTTTAGTAAATTAGCACCTTTACATAGCCGATTTTAGTTAGTTGCTTTTGACCAATGGGTAAGATTCAGAAGACTATGAACAATGGGTAAGAAATGACTATATGGTCACTTCTTAGATACTTAACTCTACATCTAAGGATATTGTTGAGAGTTTTTTATACATCAATTCAGCTAGGGAATTGTGGGTTGAACTAGAAAATCATCTTGGTGAAAGTAACGGGCACATGATATATCAAATACAGAAAGAAATAGCATCTATTTCACAAGGGAACTTGACTGCTTCTGCATATTATGCTAAACTGAAAAGGTTACGGGATGAACTCAATTGTCTTACACCTGTGCCTCAGTGTGAATGTAAGGCGTCTAAGGCCTTGGCTGAAGTGAATTTTTCCAATCAGTTAATGCAATTTTTGATGGGGTTACATGATAGTTATGAGCACGTTAGGAATCGAATCTTGCTCATGGAACCCTTACCAAATGTTAACAAGGATTACTCTATGACTTTAAGGGTTGAGAAGCAAAGAGAAGTTAATTATGAGATTGTTAGCATAACACAAACCATGGTCATGCAAGTTAAAGAAAGTAGGAGGACTTTTAATTAAAGATTCACACAAAGAAAGGAGACACAGTCTGAAAAGCAACAACATGTATTGTGATGAATGTGGAAAAACAGGACACCTTAAGAGCAATTGCTTTGAGATTCATGGTTATCCGGATTGGTACAAAGCGTTAATGGAAAAAAGGAAAGGAATAACCAACAGTAATCAAGTCTTAAGTGCTGGAGAAAATGATCAGTGATTAGATTGCAAATCAACATGAGATTAGATTGCACAATTTATCTATTTTTTTTAAAAAAAATTGTAACAGAACAAGACATAGCAAGGTATAATTACTTGGAATATTGACTTGACAATTTTATTTTAATTGCAACGAGCTTTATTAATGTAGCACCCCCTTCGCTACAAGGGCAATATCTACCCTAAACATCATACTTATAGTAGTCCCTATGTTCATATATATAAATTCGCACATAATCATCTAATTAAATTGCATACAAAATCCCAACATCATAACGACACAATCAACCCAAAACATCATATATGCACATAAAACACTACAAGTAGTCCATCATAGGTAATCTCCATGCTTATGTTCTCCATATACCATCAAAATGTGATTTGTACTCTAACTGACAAAGAGGAGAAAACATCATACTGGCCCAACCTGCCTGAGTATAGCGCGTAGACCTATTCTTCAATAGCCAAAATGTCAGCAGGGGGATGAGCCTGCCACTCAGTAAGTAAATAACCAGCCTTATCTGTATATGTATACCAAACACAACCAAGATAAGATAAGTAAGCAACATGCATGGAATACAATCAATTTAATTCTAACATAATCGACTTCATCGCACCACATAGCCAATTCGCAATAAAACAACCAGTTAAACTCTTTTTTTTTTTTTCTCTAGTTTGCTTACAAGAAGGTGATATCGTGTTTTTCCCGTCAGCTCAATGTCACCGTTATTTAAATTTAAGTGAATCCCCTTGACAGCCGGCTCATCAATCTCATTTCGCACATACCACTTTCTTTTCGCACATAGCACTTTCATATTATATTTTCGCCTTATAGGCTTTCAACACATTAAGGGGTATTCACACCACAATTATATTCAACTTTCGCCACTCCCTCATTTCCATATATCACCATTCTTGTAAACAACTAGTAATGTAAAACAATATATCAATACAATCTCATTCCACACACCCACAACACAACATACAACAAACATGATATTTCAACGTACTTTCTCATTTCACGTACACAATATCGTCAATCGAATCAGATCATTCATCACTCATATATTTTCAAATAAATTAACTTCAGCATGAATCCCATATTTATATGAGAGTAATATCACAAATAAAGGGAACATATATAGATAATACTAATTATTTACTTACCTCGTCCTTACAACGTTTCTTTCTACTCAATCGCTAATTGTCAGTCATTTCACCTCACCCCCGCATGCTATAATGAGTTATACCACATACAATTAATATATCAAGAATATCGTAATCTCTTTTAAATATAATATTAAATCTTATTCGTACGATTTCCAATAATTCTTTAATATTCCACTTCTGTCGAAATATAAATCTTCGTTCTAGTTCTTCTCAATAACTAGAGACTATAGGCTTCATAAAAATATTTATAATTTACCAAGTGATTCATAGGAATTTATTTAACGAAACCCCTTATATACTTATAACTACCATTTTTAATAACATCCTTAAATTAAATTACCATTAAAACCTCATTTTCCCTCATTAATAACATAATATTTCTAAAATATAACTTCTGAAATATTTCTATGAGTTTTCTGTCAATTTATCATTGCTATACAATTTAATTAAGTAATAATACATAGAATTACATATTTGGCTAATCATTCTGATGGAATTGTGTAAATTGGCTATAATAATATTTAAATCTAACAAATTTAATAATCTAATTAACCAACGATATCATTTTTATATCCGATTTGATATTTAATTCGACACTATTTTAAATAACCAAAATCATAAAATATTCTGGTTAAATGGTAGATCGCTCAATATAATCAATATTTAATAAATGGACTAATTGAATAATATAATTATATAAATTAATAGGAATTAAAATTAAAAACCTTACCTCCTCCGCGCGGTTGATGAAGCAGAAACAGGAAATTGCAATTTTGTAACCTTGCAATTATTCAACATACATATTGCTTGTATGTGTGGGGTGTGTGTGTGTGTGTGTGGGTGTGTGTATGTGTGGGATGGGTGTGGGTGTGTGTGTGTGGGGGGGGGGGGGGGGGGGGGGGGGGGGGTGGGTGAGGGCCCACCCCCAAAATCCTTTCCTTTCCCATTTTTTTTTCTTCTCTTCCCTTTATATATATAGGTATGTATATATATATTTTACTAATGTATATATCATTATATATATATAATATAATTATTTAATTTATTAATTTAACATTTCTCAAATATCCATTACGTCCTTCCTAATTTCTTAATTAATATAAATTGTCCCAAAATATTATAAGGAATTTCAAATAATAATATAAATTGTCCCAAAATATTATAAGGAATTTCAATTAATTCGTTCAGTGTTATTACATTCCAATTATGACCTATAATTTATCTACCAATTAACTAAATTTCATAAAAATTTATCAATTAATCTCCCAATTATATATTATAATCTTTGGGGCGTCACAATCAAAATTTGATATAATTATAAATATTCCTTATTATTTCATAAATTACTAATATTTTCTAATATTTGATAAAATTATATAATTTTTGAATGGATGGTTAAAATTCTCAATTTTTGCTATTTTTAAAAAAAAATTAAAATTATAAAAAAAATATGACAAAGTAGTTGAAAAAATAAAAAAAATTGTAAAAAAGAATATTTAGGTTTTTTTAAAAAAATAACTAAAGTTAATTTTATAGTCTAAAAGATATATTGATCATTTTATCACAAATTAGATAAAAACTAACAGAGACTAACAAATTGTGATAGTTGTTGAACGGTCGTTAAAATTAAAAAGATATTTATAAATATTTGTAATTAAGCCATATATTCCAGAAGATTGCTGTAATTTATCCTTTAAAAAGAAAAAAAAGAAAACTAGGCGAAGTCGTTAACTTCTCATAATTAAGTGTTTTCTTTCTATTTTTTTTTTCTTTTTTAAAGAAAAGATATTTTTGTGAAGTGGCTACTGATCATTTATATGATGCTCGTCCTTTTTCAGGTTTCAGTATGTTAAAGAAAAATCAAACTGTTTTCGTATCAAGAAGTTACTTATCATCACTACATAGCTTTGGTTGGATGTTGGCACTTTAGAGATTTAATGTACATTTTGATTGTTGTTTGACAACACTTACCTCTGTGTTGATCGATAATAAGCTTACATGACATAGACCAATGGGCTACTGGCTTTGAAATTATTTTTGGTTAATTCGTCGTGTTGAATTTTTTTTAATGGGCATTCTTTGAAATTTTTTATTGTTATACATTTACATATTGTATATAAATTTACAATAGTTATGTTGGTCCATGTTAACATTTTATGTGTGTTATAAAGACCATTTCAATAATTATTAAATCAAATTTAATTTAATAGTTCCAAAAACAGATCTAAATGCATTTTTTGCAATTGAACTACTATTGTAACGGTCTCTCATATCTATTACAATACAACAGCCGTTACAAATTGTAATGACTTTCAAGCAAGCCGTTACAAAGATTTCTTATTACCAAAAAAAGCCGCGATAGGGGTGCCGTTACAACGATCGTCATAAATTTTAT
>NW_011628121.1:106703-111442 GCF_000512975.1 Sesamum indicum | reverse complement strand
GAGAACGATCAAAATTTTGTTGTTCTGCACAGTTTTTTTAAACCAAGTTTGTTTCCCTTTTATAATAACTCATAGTTCTTATTACACTTAGGCAATTTAACACACAAATTTTTGGGTCTAGACATACGTTTGGGTCAAGTTTCATCGAATTGTAAGAATGCTCAAAATTTAGCTGTTTTACACGGTTTTATTAAGACAAGTTTGTTTTCATTTTATACTAACTTGTAGGTATTATTACGCTTCGAAAATTTACCACACATATTCTTGGGTCTAGACCAACGATGGGGTCATGTTTCGTCGAATTCTGTGAACGTTCAAAAGTTAACTATTTTGCACGGATTTATTAAAACAACTTTGTTTCCCTTTTATACTAACTTGTAGATATTATTACGCTTAGAAAATTTAACACACAAACTATTGGGTCTAGACCTACGTTTGGGTCAAGTTTCGTCAAATTCTGAGAATGCTCAAATTTTAGTTGTTTTGCACGGTTTTATTAAAACAAGTTTGTTTCCCTTTTATACTAACTTATAGTTATTATTACGCTTAGCAAATTTACAACACAAATGCTTGGGTCTAGACCAACATTCGGGACAGGTTTCGTCGAATCCTGAGAACGTTCAAAATTTTTAGCTTTATTAATGCAAGTTTGTTTCTCTTTTATACTAACTTGTAGTTATTATTACGCTTAGAAAATTTAAGACACAAACTATTGGGTCTAGACCTACGTTTGGGTCAAGTTTCGTCAAATTCTGAGAATGCTCAAATTTTAGTTGTTTTGCACGGTTTTATTAAAACAAGTTTGTTTACCTTTTATACTAACTTATAGTTATTATTACGCTTAGCAAATTTACAACACAAAGGCTTGGGTCTAGACCAACGTTTGGGTCAAGTTTCGTCGAATTCTGAGAACGTTCAAAATTTAGCTATTTTGCACGGTTTTATTGAAGCAAGTTTGTTTCCCTTTTTATACTAACTTGTTGTTATTATTACGCTTAGCAAATTTACAACACAAATGGATGGGTCTACACCTGCGATTGGGTCATGTTTCGTCGAATTATGAGAAACGTTCAAAAGTTAGCTATTTTGCACGGTTTTATTAAAGCAAGTTTGTTTCCCTTTTATACTAGCTTTTAGTTATTATTACGCTTAGAAAATTTAACACACAAATGTTTGGGTCTAGACCAACCTTTGGGACAGGTTTCGTCGAATTATGATAACGTTCAAAATTTAGCTGTTTTGCACGGTTTTATTAAAGCAAGTTTGTTTCCCTTTTATACTAACTTGTAGTTATTATTACGCTTAGCAAATGTATAACACAAATGCTTGGGTCTAGATTGACGTTTGGGTCAAGTTTCGTAAAATTTTGAGAACGATCAAAATTTTGCTGTTCTGCACAGTTTTTTTAAATCAAGTTTGTTTTCCTTTTATAATAACTCGTAGTTCTTATTACGCTTAGGCAATTTATCACACAAATTCTTGGGTCTAGACATACGTTTGGGTCAAGTTTCATCGAATTCTGAGAATGCTCAAAATTTAGCTGTTTTACACGGTTTTATTAAGACAAGTTTGTTTTCATTTTATACTAACTTGTAGGTATTATTACGCTTCGAAAATTTACCACACATATTCTTGGGTCTAGACCAACGATGGGGTCATGTTTCGTCGAATTCTGTGAACGTTCAAAGGTTAACTATTTTGCACGGATTTATTAAAACAAGTTTGTTTCCCTTTTATACTAACTTGTAGATATTATTACGCTTAGAAAATTACCACACTAATGCTTGGGTTTAGACCAACGTTCGGGACAGGTTTCGTCGAATTCTGAGAACGTTCAAAATTTAGCTGTTTTGCACGGTTTTATTAATGCATGTTTGTTTATCTTTTATACTAACTTGTAGTTATTATTACGTTTAGTAAATTTACAACACAAATGGACGGGTCTAGACCTGCGATTGGATCAAGTTTCGTTGAATTCTGAGAACGTTCAAAAGTTAGCTGTTTTGCACGGTTTTATTAAAACAAGTTTGTTTCACTTTTATACTAACTTGTAGTTATTATTACGTTTAGAAAATTTAACACATAAACTCTTGGGTCTAGACCTACGTTTGGGTCAAGTTTCGTCAAATTCTGAGAATGCTCAAATTTTAGTTGTTTTGCACGGTTTTATTAAACAAAGTTTGTTTCCCTTTTATACTAACTTGTAATTATTATTACGTTTAGCAAATTTACAACACAAATGCTTGGGTCTAGACCAACGTTTGGGTCAAGTTTCGTCGAATTCTGAAAACGTTCAAAATTTAGTTGTTTTGCACGGTTTTATTAAACAAAGGTTTCCCTTTTATACAAACTTTTAGTTATTATTACGCTTAGCAAATTTACAACACAAATGGATGGGTCTAGACCTGCGATTGGGTCAAGTTTCGTCGAATTCTGAGAACGTTCAAAAGTTAGCTGTTTTGCACGGTTTTATTAAAGCAAGTTTGTTTTCCTTTTATACTAGCTTTTAGTTATTATTACGCTTAAAAAAATTAACACACAAATGTTTGGGTCTAGACCATCGTTTGGGACTGGTTTCGTCGAATTCTGATAACGTTCAAAATTTAGCTGTTTTGCACGGTTTTATTAAAGCTAGTTTGTTTCCCTTTTATACAAACTTGTAGTTGTTATTACGCTTAGCAAATTTACCACACAAACTGTTGGGTCTAGACCAACGTTTGGGTCAAGTTTCGTTGAATTCTGAGAATTTTCAAAATTTAGCTGTTTTGCACGGTTTTATTAAAGCAAGTTTGTTTCCCTTTTATACTAACTTGTTGTTATTATTACGCTTAGAAAATTACCACACTAATGCTTGGGTTTAGACCAACGTTCGGGACAGATTTCGTCGAATTCTGAGAACGTTCAAAATTTAGCTGTTTTGCACGATTTTATTAATGCAAGTTTGTTTCCCTTTTATACTAACTTGTAGTTATTTTTACGCTTAGAAAATTTAACACATAAACTCTTGGGTCTAGACCTACGTTTGGGTCAAGTTTCGTCAAATTCTGAGAATGCTCAAATTTTAGTTGTTTTGAACGGTTTTATTAAACAAAGTTTGTTTCCCTTTTATACTAACTTGTAATTATTATTACGTTTAGCAAATTTACAACACAAATGCTTGGGTCTAGACCAACGTTTGGGTCAAGTTTCGTCGAATTCTGAGAACGTTGAAAATTTAGCTGTTTTGCACGATTTTATTGAAGCAAGTTTGTTTCCCTTTTTATACGAACTTGTTGTTATTATTACGCTTAGCAAATTTACAACACAAATGGATGGGTCTAGACCTGCGATTGGGTCAAGTTTCGTCGAATTTTGAGAACGTTCAAAAGTTAGCTATTTTGCACGGTTTCATTAAAGCAAGTTTGTTTCCCTTTTATACTAGCTTTTAGTTATTATTACGCTTAGAAAATTTAACACACAAATGTTTGGGTCTAGACCAACCTTTGGGACAGGTTTCGTCGAATTCTGATAACGTTCAAAATTTAGCTGTTTTGCACGGTTTTATTAAAGCAAGTTTGTTTCCCTTTTATACTAACTTGTAGTTATTATTACGCTTAGCAAATGTATAACACAAATGCTTGGGTCTAGATCTACGTTTGGGTCAAGTTTCGTAAAATTTTGATAACGATCAAAATTTTGCTGTTCTGCACAGTTTTTTTAAATCAAGTTTGTTTCCCTTTTATAATAACTCGTAGTTCTTATTACGCTTAGGCAATTTAACACACAAATTCTTGGGTCTAGACATACGTTCGGGTCAAGTTTCATCGAATTCTGAGAATGCTCAAAATTTAGCTGTTTTACACGGTTTTCTTAAGACAAGTTTGTTTTCATTTTATACTAACTTGTAGGTATTATTACGCTTCGAAAATTTACCACACATATTCTTGGGTCGAGACCAACGATGGGGTCATTTTTCGTCGAATTCTGTGAACGTTCAAAAGTTAACTATGTTGCACGGATTTATTAAAACAACTTAGTTTCCCTTTTATACTAACTTGTAGATATTATTACGCTTAGAAAATTACCACACTAATGCTTGGGTTTAGACCAACGTTCGGGACAGGTTTCGTCGAATTCTGAGAACGTTCAAAATTTAGCTGTTTTGCACGCTTTTATTAAAACAAGTTTGTTTCCCTTTTATACTAACTTGTAGTTATTATTACGCATAGAAAATTTAACACATAAACTCTTGGGTCTAGACCTACGTTTGGGTCAAGTTTCGTCAAATTCTGAGAATGCTCAAATTTTAGTTGTTTTGCACGGTTTAATTAAAACAAGTTTGTTTCCCTTTTATACTAACTTATAGTTATTATTACGCTTAGCAAATTTACAAAACAAATGCTTGGGTCTAGACCAACGTTTGGGTCAAGTTTCGTCGAATTCTGAGAACGTTGAAAATTTAGCTATTTTGCACGGTTTTATTGAAGCAAGTTTGTTTCCCTTTTTATACTAACCTGTAGTTATTATTACGCTTAGCAAATTTACAACACAAATGGATGGGTCTAGACCTGCGATATGGTTTAATTTCGTCGAATTCTGAGAACGTTCAAAATTTAGTTGTTTTGCACGGTTTTATTAAACAAATTTTGTTTCCCTTTTATACTAACTTGTAATTATTATTATGTTTAGCAAATTTACAACACAAATGCTTGGGTCTAGACCAACGTTTGGGTCAAGTTTCGTCGAATTCTGAGAACGTT